>NC_142798.1:3238214-3495638 GCF_049724085.1 Artemia sp. Qi Xiang Cuo | reverse complement strand
TCTGACATAATTTACGTAGACTAGATTTTTACTTCATGATAAACATGTCTTGTAGGGTAAATGCAGGTCAGAAAACCGGTGCGTCTTTGTTTAGCTGCACTATTCAATTATTTTTTTTGTATATATTCAAGTTTCAGATTAGAATTTTCTACAGTTTGAATAGTTCATTCATTCTACCAGTATCAATATTTTTGCAATCATTCCTTGAAAATGGTACTGCTCACAGAGACAAGATGTTTGATCAAAACCTTATTTCATTTTTTTAGTTGCCAAAGATTTAGAAGACAAATGCACAAATGTGACATCAAATAACATACTATGAGACAAGACCCAAACTCAATTCTGTGAGCCTTTAAGAGACTGACAAATCATCCTCGGATCATACTATGGTGCCTGTTGTACGGTAGTCATCACTAAGTGGGCCAAAAATGTGTTTCACTTAGTTGTTTAATCAGCAGTGCATCACTGGGAGTAGACATAGTGATTGAGTAATTTGTGCTTGAATAGCCTCCGGTTGGGTGTTCACAGTTGAAGAAATCCTGCAGGACATTAATTTGCTCAAAAGTTTAAGATTAATAGTTAATTTAGCAAATTTTACTAAAACAAATAATTGGAGGGTAGACCATGTCATTAAATACTTAACAATGTATTAACATAGAACTAATGACAATATAAATAATTTGTGATCAAGGAAAAAAAGTCTTAATAAACATTTACCTTCAATACTAAATTCAGTTGTCGATAATTACCCTTTATCTTACAAGAATACAAAATCTTTCATTGTTCAGGTGCATGGAGAAACGTTACGTGGATAGGAATACCTTACCTCCTTCCCTCCAAAAAACTTTGAGATAGCTATCAAAATATTTCGATTTCAATGAACGACTAATAAAATGTTTTATCAAAAATCTTATTACGTGAACGAATATCAAAGTTTTTTAAAGAGAACATTTTGGCTAAAATACAAAGTGTACATTTTGGCTAAAATACAAGTGGGTTACATGGAGAAACATCCTCTAAGCTAATACATTGAAGGCCTATGTCCTCCGCCACTAAATACAAGAAAACCCTAATTATATGAATCAATATCAAAATATTTTGAAATAAACACATCTTGGCCAAAAATATGAATCCTCTCCCCTAGGGCTAATTTCAGTAGTGTTTTTTAACATTCATCAAGATATTTCCTTGGTTTCTAACAAGGGCTAATCAAAATAGTTTATACTAGTTTTAAGTAGCACAGTCTTATTTTATGAAGCATTTTGTTTACAAAACATAAAATATGACTGTTTTTTTTTTATCTGAGTTGATTTTAGTTTCAGCCTGGCGTTGCAGGAAGGAGTTCTAGAAACAAGCATGTAAGCATGGATAGGGGAGAGTGGGTCTAAAGCTGTAAACTGGGTAGTAGGTTTTTATGTCTTACAGCTTTCATAGGTAAAATTTACTTACCCATTACAGGAAGCCTTGCAACCTTCTTCGAATTCTTCATGGCGTAGCACCTAAATTCAAAACAAGACTATGATGAATATTTGCAGGTTCTTTTTTTCACGAAAATCAAAATTTTAAGCTTTTCGTACTCAGCTTCAGAAAAATCTTCAATACCTCCATCTTGACAGTTTCAGACAGTTTGGGGCAAGAAACTGTTAAAAAAACACAACCCTTGTCAATAGAAGCTAAAACAACAAAGAAATGGAATTTGATTAAAAAATTATGAATTTTTGATTTTTTTGAATTTTTGATGAATTTATGATTGCATGATGAATTCATGCAATTTCAGACAAAAGTGGAAACAACCCCGCAAAGGGCTGAAAACTACACCATGAAATTTTATTATATCTGAGAAATATCAAAAAAAGGATTTCGAGCTTCTATCTAAAAACAGTTTACATCTTTTCCACAAAGAATAATCATGGATGTGTTGGAATAGCTTCCCAGTTTCAGAGGCCACACTGGAGCAAGATGACTCATTTTCATTAAAACTATTAACAGTAGGCAACGTTACAACTAAAATAATTATCCCATAAATCCAATGACTATACTTTGGCATAATACTGCACCAGCTGCTTTCATTGAGTCTTATTGCTCAGAGAGGCTTCAAAAATTAAAGCTTCAAAAATTGTAATTTCAGACACCAGTTTGCAAAGAAAGTGCTTTAGATATATATGGTCTCCCTTCATTTGGAGTAAGTGGAGGCCAGAGAGGCCTTCATACTGAATCTCCATTCAGTATGACCTGAATGATTTACTTAAACCAGTGGGATCAACTGGTGATGAATATTCTGGTCTTTTTAATCCGTTTTTTTTTTCTCCTAGCAAATATATAAATAATGACCAAATCCATCTGTTTAATCAGTGACAATCATTGCAGATCACGTTTTGGAATTGTCGTCGAGTTGTTAGTCGCTTTGATCTTCTATTTACATCCTTCTTAGTAACCGAATTGGTATTCTAAGACTATAGTAGGTATATCTGTGTACAGAGTTGTTATAAGAAATAGGCCTACTTGTTCAAAAGGTGGACTTTCTCTGTTTATTAATCAAGATCTGCATGTTTGTGAAATCCCTGATTAGAATGATTTATATCAAAAGATAAAGTTTGAATTTTTGCTTGCTGAAATTATGTCTGGTAAATAGAAGCTACTGCTATGCCTATTTTATCAGCCTCTGGAGTCAAACATCTCAAGTTTTATTGGTAAGTTGAATCATTTTACACAACGGCTGAATTAGAAAATAGTAAATAGAATTAGAAAATAGTATTTATGGGATATTTCAACACTGATTAGGACTGGTGAATTTGGAACCTGAGAAACTTCAAGAATATTCACTAGCTCTTTGAATTTCCAATTGAATTATCCTTTTTTGAAGTTTCTACGACAACGCCGTCTATAAAAACCTTATATGCCCCCAGGGCATAACTTAAAACCCTTGCCCTGAGGGTTGTGGGGGAGTGTCCTGCTCAAAAACATATTTTCTATCTGGAAATTAAGTAGCCTACGCTAAACAAAATGGCTATCTCAAAATTTTGATTGGATGTGTTTGGGTGAATAATGGACTTGGGGGGGGGCTAGTTTCCCTCCAATCATTTTCAGCTATTGAAAAGGGCACTAGCCCTTTGAATTTAATATCAAATGAGACACTTTTGAAGTTTCTATAACAGCACCTTCTATAAAAACCTTATATACCCCAGGACATAACTTAAAACCCTTGCCCTGAGGGTTATTGGGGAGGCTTCTTTATAAGGCTTCTATAAAAGCCTTATATGCCCCTAGGGCATAACTTAAAACCCTTGCCCTGAGGCTTGTGGGGGAGTGTCCTCCTCAAAAACCTATTTTCTATCTGGAAATCAACTACGTTGAACAAAATGGCTATCTCACAATTTTAATTGCACGTGTTTGGGGGAAAGCTAGGCGTGTGGGGGGGGGGGCTAGTTGCCCTCCAATCTCTTTCGACTATTAAAAAGGGCACTAGCCCTTTGAATTTCCAATCGACTGAGCCTTTTTTGAAGTTTCTACGACAACAACTTCTATAAAAACCTTATATGCCCCCAGGGCATAACTTAAAACCATTACCCTGAGGGTTGTGGGGGAGTGTCCTTCTCAAAAACATATTTTCTATCTGGAAATTAACTAGCCTACGCTAAACAAAATGGCTATCTCAAAATTTTGATTGGATGTGTTTGTGTGAATAATGGACTTGGGGGGGGGGGGGCTAGTTTCCCTCCAATCATTTTCAGCTATTGAAAAGGGCACTAGCCCTTTGAATTTAATATCAAATGAGACACTTTTGAAGTTTCTATAACAGCACCTTCTATAAAAACCTTATATACCCCAGGACATAACTTAAAACCCTTGCCCTGAGGGTTATTGGGGAGTGTCCTCCTCAAAAACGTATTTTCTATGTGGAAATGCTGAACAAAATGGTTATCTAAAAATTTTAATTGGATGTGTTTGGGCAAATGATGGGCGTGGGGGAGGGGCTAGTTCCCCTCCAATCACTTTCAACTATTAAGAAGGGAACTAGGCCTTTGAATTTCCAATCGAATGAGCCTGTTTTGAACTTTCTATGACAACGCCTTCTTATAAAAACCTTATATGCCCCCCAGGGCATAACTTAAAACCCTTGCCCTGAGGGTTGTGAGGGAGTGTCCTCCTAAAAAACATATTTTCTATCTGGAAATCAACTAGCCTACGCTAAACAAAATGGCTATCTGGGATGTGTTTGGGGGAATGATGGGCGTGGGGGGCTAGTTGCCCTCCAATCACTTTCAACTATTAAAAAGGGTACTAGCCCTTTGAATTCCCAATCGAATGAGCCTTTTGAAGTTTCTACGACAACGCCTTATATAAAAACCTTATATGCCCTTAGGGCATAACTTAAAACCTTTGTCCTGAGGGTTTTGGGAGAGTATCCTCCTCAAAAAAATATTTTTGATCGGGAAATCAACTACGCTGAACAAAATGACTATCTCAAAATTTTAATTGGATGTGTTTGGGGGAATGATGGGATTGGTGGGGGGCTAGTTGCCCTCCATTCACTTTCGGCTTTTAAAAAGGGCACTAGCCCTTTGAATTTCCAACCGAATGAGCCTGTTTTGAAGTTTCTACGACAATGCCTTCTATAAAAACCTTATATGCCCCCAGGGCATAACTTAAAACCCTTGTGTCCCCAGGGCATAACTAAGTTATGCCCCCAGGCCATAACTTAAAACCTTTGCCCTGAGGGTTGCGGTGGAGTGTCCTCCTCAAAAACATATTTTCTATCTGGAAATCAACTAGCCTACTCTGAACAAAATGGCTATCTCAAAATTTTGATTGGATGTGTTTTGGGGAATGATGGGCGACAACGCCTTCTATAAAAACCTTATATGCCCCCCGTACATAACTTAAAACCCTTGCCCTGAGGGTTGCGGGGGAGTGTCCTCCTCAAAAACATAATTTCTATCTGGAAATCAACTACGCTTAACAAAATGGCTATCTAAAAATTTTGATTGGATGTGTTTGGGGGAATGATGGGCGTGGAGGGCGAGGCTCGTTGACCTCCAATCACTTTCAACTATTAAACAGGGCACTAACCTTTTGAATTTCCAATCGAATGAGCCTGTTTTGAAGTTTCTACGACAACGCCTTCTATAAAAACCTTATATGCCCCTAGGGCATAACTTAAAACCCTTGCCCTGAGGGTTGTGGGGGAGTGTCCTCCTCAAAAGCCTATTTTCTATCTGGAAATCAACTACGATGAACAAAATGGCTATCTCACAATTTTAATTGCACGTGTTTGGGGGAAAGCTAGGCGTGTGGGGGGGGGGGCTAGTTGCCCTCCAATCTCTTTCGATTATTAAAAAGGGCACTACCCCTTTGAATTTCCAATCGACTGAGCCTTTTTTGAAGTTTCTACGACAACACCTTCTGTAAAAACCTTATATGCCCCCAGGGCATAACTTAAAACCCTTGCCCTGAGGGTTGTGGGGGAGTGTCCTTCTCAAAAACACATTTTCTATCTTGAAATCAACTACGCTGAACAAAATGGCTATCTCAAAATTTTGATTGGATGTGTTTGGGAGAATGATGGGCGAGGGGGGGGGGGGCTAGTTGCCCTCCAATCACTTTCGACTATTAAAAAGGCACTAGCCCTTCAATTTCCAATAGAATGAGCCTTTTTTGAAGTTTCTACGACAACGCCTTCTATAAAAACCTTATATGCCCCCAGGGCATAATTTAAAACCCTTGCCCTGAGGGTTGTGGGGGATTTCCTCCTGAAAAAACATATTTTCTTTCTGGAAATCAACTACGCTGAACAAAATGGCTACATCAAAATTTCGATTGGATGTTTTTGGGGAAATGATTGGCGTGAGGGGGGGGGGCTAGTTGCCCTCCAATAACTTTCGACTATTAAAAATGGCACTAGAACTCGCGATTTCCAATCGAATGAACCCCTTTTTAAGTCTCTACGACGACCCCTTCTATATGAATTGCCGTGCTTTAAAGCAAAAAATAATAAACTGTACATTGTGTCAACACTGATCTTATATGCCCTCAAGGCATAACTTCAAATCCTTGCCCCGAGGGTTATGGGGGAGTGTCCTCCTCAAAAAGATATTTTCTACCTGGAAATCAACACGCTGAACAAAATGGCCATCTCAAAATGTTTATTGGATGTGTTTGGGGGAATGATGGGCGTGGGGGGGGGGGGTTGCCCTCCAATTACTTTCGACTATTAAAAAGGGCAATAGCCACTCCAATTTCCAATCAAATGAGCCCTTTTCGAAGTTTCTACGACAACTCCTTCGATACGAAGTGCCCGGGTATGGAGAAAAAAAAACAAAACAAAAAAACAAAACAAAAACACAATGTACCCACATCGTTCTTTACTTAGGCAGCGCTAGCGCGCTGCCTATGAAAAGTGATTAGAGGGCAGCTTGCCCCCGTTCACACCCACCATTTCCCCAAACCCATGCAATGAAAATTTTGAGGTATCCGTTTTGTTCAACGTAGTTGAAATTTCTGGAAATTAGGTCTTTGAGGATAATAGCCCCCCCTCAAAACCCTCAGGGCAAGGGTTTTAAAAGCAATGTCGTAGAAACTTCAAAAAGGGCTCATTTGATTGGAAATAGAAAGGGCTAGTGCCCTTTTTAATAGTCAAAAATAATTGGAGAGTACCTAACCCCCTTCTCACGCCCACCATTTCCCCAAACTCCAATCAAAAATTTTGAGGTATTTTGTTCAACGTAATTGAAAGGTCTGGAATTTATGTCTTTGAGGATGACAACCCCCCGCAGCCCTCAGGGCAAGGATTGTAAGTTATTCCTTGGGGGCATATAAGGTATATATTGAAAGGATGATCGTATAACCTATGGAGGGGGCACATTGGAATGGTAATCAGGAGTTCTAGTGCTCTTTTTAAAATTCAGAGTGATCGAACATTTTGAGATAGTCATTTTTTTCAACATAGTTGAAAGTTCTGGAAATTTTTTCTTTAAGGATGACAACCCCCCTCCCCAACAAAAACCCTCAGGGCAAGAGTTTTTAGTTATGCCTTGGGGGAATAATAAGGCTTTTATAGAAAGAGTTGTCGTAGAAAATTCAAAAAGGGCTCATTCAATTGGAAATTCAAAGGGTTAATGCCCTTTTTAATAGTCGAAAGTGATTGGAGGACAACTAACCCCCCTCTCAGGCCCACCATTTCCCAAAACACATCAAATAAAAATTTTGAGATGGAAATTTTGTTCAACATCGTTGCAAGTTCTGGAAATTAGGTCTTTGAGGATGACAACCCCCCCCCCCCCACAGCCCTTGGGGCAAGGGTTGTAAGTTATACCCTGGAGACATATAAGGTTTTTATAGAAAACGTTGTCGTAAAAGCTTAAAAAAGGGCTCATTCGATTGGACATTGAAAGGGCTAGTGCCCTTTTTAATAGTTGAAAGTGATTGGAGGGCAACCAGCCCCCCCTTTCACGCCCACCATTTCCTCAGACACATGCAATCAAAATTTCAAGATATCCATTTTGTTCACCGTAATTGAAAGTTCTGAAAATTAGGTCTTTGAGGATGATAACCCCCTCAGAGCCCTGGGCAAGGGTTGTAAGCTACGCCCTGGGGGGCATATAAGGTTTTTATAGAGACCGTTGTCCTATAGACTTCAAAAAGGGCTCATTTGATGGGAAATTGAAAGGGCTAGTGCCCTTTTTAATAGTCGAAAGTAACTGGAGGGCAACAGACCCGTCTCTCACGCTCAACACATCCAATCAAAATTTTGAGATAGCCAGCTTGTTCAACGTAGTTAAAAGTTCTGGAAAGGTCTTTGGGGATGACACCCCCCCCCCACAACCCTCAGGGCAAGGGGTGTAAGCTATGCCTGGGGGGAATATAAGACTTTTATAGTAAGTGTTGTCGTAGAAACGTCAAAAAGGGCTCATTCCATTGAAAAATGAAAGGGCTAGTGCCCTTTTTAATGGTCGAAAGTGATTGGAGCCCAACTAACCCCCTCTCACGTCCACCCTATCCCTGAACACATTCAATTAACATTTTGATATAGCCATTTTGTTGAAAGTTGGTGAAGGGTCTGGAAATTATGTTTTTGAGTATGAACCCCCTCCACCCACAGCCCTCAGGGCTAGGGTTGTAATTTATGTCCAGGGGGCATAGGCTATAAGGTTTTTATAGAAAGCGTTGTCGTAAAAACTTCAAAAAGGGCTTATTCGATTGGAAATTGAGACAGTTACTGACCATCTTAATAATCGAAAAAAATCGGAGGGACAATCATCTTCCCCCCAAATCCCATCATTTCCCCAAACATATCTGATCAACATTTTGATATGGCCTTTTTGTTCAACGTAGTTGAAAGGTCTCGAAATTATGTCTTTGAGGATGGGAACCCTCCCCCATAGGCCTCAGGACAAGGGTCGTAAGTTATGCCCTTCGGGCATATAAGGTTTTTATAGAAAGCTTCAAAAAGGGCTCATTCGATTGGAAATTGAGAGGACTAGACCCTTTTTAATTATTCGGTAGTGATCAGACGGCAAGTGCCCCCCACGCCTATCATTTCCCCTAACCCTTTCAATAATAATTTGTAGATAGCCATTTTGTTCAACGTATTTGAAAGGTCTAGAAATTATGTCTTTCAGGATAACAAATTCCCCAAGCCCTCAGGGTGAGGGTTGTAAATTATGCCATGGGGGCATATAAGGTTATTATAGAAAGCATGGTCATATAGAACTCATAAGGGACTCAATGGATGTGTGTTGAGACGGTCTAGCGTTCTTTTTAAGATTCAAAGTTAGTAGAGAGCAACTGCCCCCCTCCCCCACATACACACACGTCATATTGTCCCGTAATGCATCTAATAGAAATCTGAGATAGGCATTCTATTCAAAATAGTCTAAATATAATATAACAAGGCTTTTGGGGTTGAAACAAACCCCAGAGATTAGAGCAAAGGGTTGTAAGTTATGCCCGGGGGAGTCAAACTCAAAACGAGCAGAAATTAATATGAGTAGAGTTCTAAAAGCCAGGTTCTAACCCTATGCTTTCTAAAAGCCAGAATATAATTTGTAACTTAGTTATAAATTTTGCCTTAGTTATAAATTATAGTATTTAGAATTTGTAGGGCTGTCTTGCCATAACCCGTAGAGCTTGCACAAGAGTTCCAAATAAATGATCATAGGCAGCGCGCTAGCGCTGCCTAAGTAAAGAACGATGTTGGCACACTTGGTTTTTTTCTCCCCCCGGGCACTTCGTATCGAAGAAGTTGTCGTAGAAAGTTCGAAAAGGGCTCATTCGATTGGACATGCGAGTGGCTCGTGCTCTTTTTTTATAGTCGAAACTGATTGGAGGGCAAGTAGACCCCCCCACACCCATCATTCCCCCAAACACATCTAATAAAAATTTTGCCATTTTGTTCAGCGTAGTTGATTTTCAGATAGAAAATGCGTTTTTTAGGAGAACACTCCCCCAAAACTCTCAGGGCAAGGGCTATAAGCTATGCCTTGGGGGCATATAAGACTTTTATAGTAAGTTTTGTCGTAGAAACGTCAAAAAGGGCTCATTCCATTGAAAAATGAAAGGGCTAGTGCCCTTTTTAATGGTAGAAAGTGATTGGAGCCCAACTAACCCCCTCTCACGTCCACCCTATCCCTGAACACATTCAATCAACATTTTGATATAGCCATTTTGTTGAAAATTGGTGAAGGGTCTGGAAATTATGTTTTTGAGTATAAACCCCCTCCCCCCACAGCCCTCAGGGATAGGGTTGTAATTTATGTCCAGGGGGCATAGGCTATAAGGTTTTCATAGAAAGCGTTGTCGTAAAAACTTCAAAAAGGGCTTATTCGATTGGAAATTGAGACAGTTACTGACCATCTTAATAATCGAAAAAAATCGGAGGGACAATCATCTTCCCCCCAAATCCCATCATTTCCCCAAACATATCTGATCAACATTTTGATATGGCCTTTTTGTTCAACGTAGTTGAAAGGTCTCGAAATTATGTCTTTGAGGATGGGAACCCTCCCCCAGAGGCCTCAGGACAAGGGTCGTAAGTTATTATAGAAAGCTTCAAAAAGGGCTCATTCGATTGGAAATTGAGAGGATTAGTGCCTTTTTTATTAGTCGAAAGTGAAAAAAGGGCAAATGCCCCCCACGCCCATCATTTCCCCAAATACATCCAACTCAAATTATGAGATGTTCATTTTATTCAGAATATTTGAAAGACGCGAAAATTATATCTTAGAGGATAACAAATCCCCCCACCCCTCAGGGAGAGGGTTGTAAGTTTTGCCCTAGTGACATATAAGGTTTTTATAGAAAGCATTCTCATATAAACTTCGGAGGGGGCTCATTGGATTGGTAATCAGACGCTCTAGTGCTCTTTTTAAGAGTCAAAGTGATCGGAGAGCAGCTACCCCCCTCCACCACATACACACACGTCATATTGTCCCGTAATGCATCTAATAGAAATCTGAGATAGGCATTCTATTCAAAATAGTCTAAATATAATATAACAAGGCTTTTGGGGTTGAAACAAACCCCAGAGATTAGAGCAAAGGGTTGTAAGTTATGCCCGGGGGATACTCAAGGTTCTTATGGAAGGGATGGTTGTTTAACTTTAGAAGAGGCTGAGTGTTTTTCCCTAAAAAAGACTATTTCAATATAAAACAAACAGAAATTAAATAAAAAAGTTTTTCCCCAAAATAGGTTTTTCAAAAAAAAAGTAAAGAACTCCATTAAACCAAAAATGAACGAAAATAGAATCAAATAATCTACCAAGCAAGCAACTCTCACAAACCAGTATCAATAAATAAATTAAACCCACAACAAACAGGAATTAAAATAAATAACAGAGTCAAACTCAAAACGAGCAGAAATTAATATGAGTAGAGTTATAAAAGCCAGGTTCTAACCCTATGCTTTCTAAAAGCCAGAATATAATTTGTAACTTACTGAAAAAAAAAATCTTTGAAATGTTTTCATTTTTATAGCTTTAAAAAATCAAAAATTAGTTAAGATTTTAAGGAATAAATATCAGCACATGTATATTAAACTGACAATGCACATTTTGTTTCAGTAAATTCATCTGAATTTTTAAAAATAAAGTACAAGTTATATTCTGGCTTTTAGAAACCATAGGGTTTTAGAACCCTACTCATATTAATTCCTGCTCGTTTTGAGTAGAAAAAAAGGGTATCGGGGGGGGGGGGGGCCTGGTTACCTTCCAACCACTTTTGACTCTTTAGGTGATAAGATACCTTAAAGGATCACCCTACATTTTGAATTATAAACTTTTCGCTTTATGAGACCAAACCACGAGTATTTAGAATTTGTAGGGCTGTCTTGCCATAACCCGTAGAGCTTGCACAAGAGTTCCAAATAAATGATCATAGGCAGGGCAGGAGCGCTACCTAAGTTAAGAAGGGCGTTGGCACAATGTGTTTTGTCTCCACTCAAGCACTTCGTATCCAAGGAGTCGTTGTAGGAATTTCGAAAATAACTCATTCAATTGAAAATTCAAGTGGCTAGTGCTCTTTTTTTATAGTCGAAACTGATTGGAGGGCAAGTAGCCCCCCCCCCCCCCACGCCCATCATTCCCCCAAAACACATCTAATAAAAATTTTGTCATTTTGTTCAGCGTAGTTGATTTTCAGATAGAAAATGCGTTTTTTAGGAGAACACTCCCCCACAACCCTCAGGGCAAGGGTTTTAAGTTATGCCCTGGGTGCATAAAGATTTTTATAGAAGGTGTTGTCGTAGAAACTTCAAAACAGGCTCATTCGATTGGACATTGAAAGAGCTAGTACCCTTTTTAGTAGTCGAAAGTAACTGGAGGGCAACTAGCCCCTCCCCCCCCACGCCATTTATTCCCCCAAACACCTACAATCAAAATTTTTGATTTTGTTCAGTGGAGTTGATTTCCACATGGAAATTATGATTTTGAAGAGAACACTCGCCCCCAGCCCTCAGGATAAGGGTTTTAAGTCATGCCCAGAGGGGATATAAGGTTTTATTTTTTATAGAAGGCGTTGTTGTAGAAACTTCAAAACTGGCTGATTCGATTGGAAATTCAAAGGGCTAGTACCCTTTTTAATAGTCGAAAGTGATTGGAGGGCAACTAACCGCCCCCACGCCCATCATTCCCCCAAACACATCAAATCAAAATTTTGAGAGCCATTTTGTTCAGCGTAGTTGATTTCCAGATAGAGAATCTGTTTTTGAGGAGGACACTCCCCCACAACCCTCAGTGCAAGGGTTTTAAGTTATGTCCTGGGGGCATATAAGGTTTTTATAGAAGGCGTTGTCGTAGAAATTTCAAAACAGGCTCATTTTATCGGAAATTCAAAGGGCTAGTGCCCTTTTTAGTAGTCGAAAATGATTGGAGGGCAACTAAACCCCCCACGCCCATCATTCCCCCAAACACATCCAATCAAAATTTTGAGAGAGCCATTTTGTTCACCATAGCTGTTTTTCAGATAGAAAATGTTTTTGAGGAGGACACTCCCTCACAACCCTCAGGGCAAGGGTTTTAAGTTATGGCATGGGGGCATATAAGGTTTTTGTAGAAGGCTTTTTCGTAGAAACTTCAAAACAGGCTCATTCGATTGAAAATCAAAGGATTAGTACCCTTTTTAACAGTCGAAAGTGATTTGAGGGCAACTAGCCCCCCCCCCACGCCCATCATTCCCCCGAACACACCCAATCAAAATTTGAGATAGCCATTTTGTTCAACATAGTTTTACGTTCTGGAAATTAGGTCTTTGAGGATGTCACCTCTTCGCAGCCCTCAAGACAAGGGTTGTAAATTATACCCTGGAGGCTTATAAAGTTTGTATAGAACGCATTGTCGTAGAAAGTTCAAAAAGGGCTTATTTGATTAGAAATTGAAATGGCTTGTGCCCTTTTTAATAGTCGAAAGTAATAGGAAGGCAACTAACACCCCTTCCACGCCCACCATTTCCCCAAACACATCCAATCAAAATTTTGAGACAGCCATTTTGTTCCACGCAGTTAATGTTCAGGAAATTATAACTTTGAGAAGGACACTCCCCCCACAGTCTTCAGAGCAAGGGTTATAAGTTATGCCCTGGGGTCATATAAGTTTTTATTGAAATCTTTGTCGTAGAAACTTGAAAAGGGGCTCATTCAATTGGAAATTCAAAGGTCTAGTGCCCTTTTTAATAGTCAAAAGTGATCAGAGGGAAAAAAGCCCCCCGTTTTTTGCCCCCCTTTTCCTCAAACACAGCCAGCAAGATTTCTTAGATAGCTTTTTTATTCAGGGTTTCGGATTCCCAGATAGAAATTATGTTTTTAAGTTGAACACTGCCCCACTGTCCTTAGGGCAAGGTTTGTAAGTTATGTCCTAGGGACATATACGGTTTTTATTGAAATGGGCAACTAACCCCCCTCTCACACCCATCATTTCCCCAAACACATCCAATCAAAATTTTGAGATATCCATCTTATTCACCGTAGTCGAAAGTTCTGGTAATTAGGCGTTTGAGGATAAAAAAAAACCCTACCAGAGCTTTCAGTGCAAGGGTTGTAATTTGTGGGGGTATATAAGGTTTATATAGAAAGTGGTTGTAGAAATTTCAAAAGGGGCTCATTTGATTGGAAATTGAAATTGCCCTTTTTAATAGTCGAAAGTGAGTGGAGAGTAAATAAACCCCCTCTCACGGCCTCAATTTTCTCAAACACATTCAATCAAAGTTTAGAGATAGCCATTTCGTTCAACGTAGTTGAAAATTTTGAAAATTATGTATTTAAGGATGACAAACCCCCAAGAGTCCCCAGGGCAAAGGTTGTAAGTTATGCCCAGGGGGCATATAAGGTTTTTAATGATAGAATTGTCGTAAAAACTTAAAAAGGGGCTCATTCAATTGGAAATTGAGAGCGATTTTGCCCTTTTTAATTTGTTGAAAGTGATTGGATGGTAACTAACCCCTCTCTCACGCCCACTATTCCCCCAAACACATCCAATCAAAATTTTCAGATAGCCATTTTGTTCAATGTATTAGAAAGTTCTGGAAATTAGGTCTGTGAGGATGACAACCCTTCCCACCCAGCCCTCAGGGCAAGGGTTGTAAGTTATCCCCTGGGGACATATAAGGTTTTTATTGAAAGCGTTGTCGTAGAAACTTCAAAAGGGCTCATTTGATTGGAAATTGAAAGGGCTAGTGCCTTTTTTAATAGTTGAAAGTGATTGGAGAAAGACTAACGCCCCTCTCACGCCCACAATTTTCCCAGACACATTCAATCAAAATTTTGAGATAGCCATTTTGTGTAACGTAGTTGAAAGTTCTGGAAAGTAGGTCTTAGAGGATGACAACCACCCTCACAGCCCTTAGGGTAAGTGTTATAATTTATGCCCTGGGGCAACATAAGGTGTTTATAGGAAGTGTTGTCGTAGAAACTCGAAAAAGGCTCATTCGATTGGAATTCGAAAGGCCTAGTACCCTTTTTAATAGTCAAAAGTAATTGGAAGGCTTGACATTTTTATAGGAAAGATGGATGTGGATATAGTGTATTATTTTTCTGTTGTTGTTGTTGTTGAGACCAGGGCACTTTGTATCAAAGGAGTTGTCGTAGGAACTTCGAAAAGGGCTCATTCGATTGAAAATAGAAAGGGCTGATGCCCTTTTTAAAAGTCGAAAGTGATTGGAGAGAAACGAATCCTCCTTCCACCCCCACCCTCTCAATTTCCTTTATATTTAAAAAGTAAACGTTAGCATAAGATATAATAGAATTGCTCTCTTATCCTGCTATTTCCTAGAAAGGCATCAAAATATTATAGCACGAACAACTAAGGGATTTATGTTTAAAGTTTCGGGGCTACTTCTGCTCTAAAAATTTAGACAAATCAAAATAGCATAAGCACATCCTAGGTATCAAAGAAAGTAAACAGATCTTTTTGGCGAATGGTATCAGGTTCTCCATTTCAGATTAACTACAGGAGTTATGAAACTAAATCAAACACTTATATTCGTGTCAAGAATTTTATAAAGGTGCATGAGGTTAAAAATAATTGAAAATTTTTCTACGGCATAAAAACAGCAGGAAGAAACTTCTTAAAAAAACAAAAAGACTTAAAGTATCAATTTCTTCTTCACTGAAAACACTATGTCAATATAAATCGAACAGAAATTAATTAAAAAAACTTAAAAAAAAAATTAATTAAAATAAATCAAATAATATTAAGATTTTGATTACTAAATATCAGTAAATGTATTTTTAACTGACAATGCACATTCATTTGCATTTTTTCCAGTAAAGTGCAAATTATGTTCTGGCTTTGGGAAGGCATAGGGGTTTTGAGCCCAACTTATGTTAATTTCTGCTCGTTTTGAGTTTGACTCGGTTATTTATTGTAATTTCTGCTCGTTTTGGATTTAATTTATTTACCGATACTGATTTATGGTAGTTTCACGCTTGGTAGATTATTTGATTTTATTTTTGCTCATTTTTTGTTTAATGGAGTTCTTTACTTTTCTTTGAAAAACTTATTTTATGGAAAAAGTTTTTTTAAGTAATTAAATAAAAAAAACAGGTTTTTTCAACTGAAAATAAGGAGTAGCATTAAAACTTGAAACAAATAGAAATTATTCTGTATATAATGGGGTTACCACTGCCCATCCTCAATATTTTGCTCTTTACACTAAAGTTTGACAGATTGTCCCAATTTCTTAAAAACAACTCCTGAAACACAAAGGCCATTTAATCAAACAGTTCGTGGTAACGAACTGTAAGTAAGGAGCGACCCGGCTCAATAGTAACCGAAACTCTAAAAAACGGGATTTTGATACCAATATATACATCAAAAGAATCAGATTTCAATTCTGATTTCAAATATATAAGTTTCATCAAGTTTAATCCTACCTATCAAAAGTTAACCGTCGGACATAATTAGGATGATTCTCGGAAAAAGGGTTGAAGACCCCTTAAAATGTATAGAATCTTAATGGAATTATAGAATCCCACCACCATAATCAACGCATTAGAAAACCTTGGTGCAGAGTTCTTAAGTTTCTATTTACACAAATATGCAATTTTGCCTTTTTTGCCAGAAGAAAGATCACGGATGCGTGTGTTTTTTTATTTGTTTTTTTCCCCAGGGGTGATCGTATCGACCCAGTGGTCCTAGAATATCGTGGGAGGGCTTATTGAATCTGAAATTAAAACTTTTAGTGTTCTTTGTAAAAAGCATAAAAAATGGAGGACACCTAGACCTCCTCCCTCACTCATTTGTTTCCCAAAATCTTTCCATCAAAATTTTAAGATAGTCATTTTGTTCAGTATGGTCGAAAATATGATAAAAATGTCTTTTGGGATGACTTGATCCCCCAAAGTCCCCAGGGGGAGGGCTGAAAGTTATGAACTTTACTCAATGTTAACATAGAGTATTGGTTATTGGGAAGTATACAGACTTTTTCAGAGGAGATTTTTTCTGGTAGGTGGGGGAAGGAGAGGGTCGGGGGCTATATGGAAGGATCTTTCCATGAAGGAAGTTTTCATGGGGGAAGGGACATTGCTAGGAAGGGCGCGCCGTATTTCCCATCATTATTAAAGAAAAATATAAGTAATTAAATAAAAAAAAAACAAGTTTTTCAACTGATCAACTGATTGTGATTAAGAGGTCATTTTTAAAGAACTGGAAAAAAAATTCGAACTATAGTTTAAAGAGCAGGGTATTGACTAGGGGGCGAACCCCCTAATATACGTGTTAAAAATTTATGAATATAGAAGTTCGTTACGTAAGTTAATTCTAAGTTACGTATATTTATTACTAATAAAAACGTTCGTAAATAAAATTAAACAAGTTTCGAGAAAGCCATTTAACCAAATATAATATGCAAATTTTGTTTTAATTATTTATGCACTGTGAGCCAAAATCCAAGCTGCATTAATTGAAAAACTTTCAGAAATTGAATAAAAGAAACAAGTTTTTTTTAACTGAAAGTAAGGAACGACATTAAACCTTAAAACGAACAGAAATTATTCTGTATATGAAAGGGCGGTCCCCCCTCAACGCCTCGCTCTTTACGCTAAAGTTTGACTTTCTCACAACTCTATTTTTTTAAACAATAAAAAAACTTTAGCGTAAAGAGCGAGGCGTTGAGGAGGGGACAGCCCCCTTCATATACAGAATAATTTCTGTTCGTTTTAAGTTTTAATTAGAATAAGAAGCCTTTTTTAAAGTGCTAAAAACCTTCAGTGTGAAGAACATGGTACTGATAAGGGAGGGAGGTAACCACCTCATATATGCAATAATTTCTGTTTGTTTTAAGTTTTAAAGTTGCTCCTTACTTACAGTTGAAATAAACTTGTTTATCTATTCAATTTTTGACTGTTTTTTAAATGATGCCAGGAAATATGGCTACATCTCCATAAAATCTCCATAGATCTCTGGATAATTCAATCCAAGTGGAAATTTACCCCAAACAGTTACCTGTAATGTCTCCATTATTTTATTGAAAAAGTTTTTTTTAATTAATTAAATAAAAAAACAGGTTTTTTCAACTGAAAATAAGGAGTAGCATTAAAACTTGAAACAAATAGAAATTATTCTGTATATAATGGGGTTACCACTGCCCATCCTCAATATTTTGCTCTTTACACTAAAGTTTGACAGATTGTCCCAATTTCTTAAAAACAACTCCTGAAACACAAAGGCCATTTAATTTGAATAAGAAGCCTTTTTTAAAGTGCTAAAAACCTTCAGTGTGAAGAACATGGTACTGATAAGGGAGGGAGGTAACCACCTCATATATGCAATAATTTCTGTTTGTTATAAGTTTTACTGTTGCTCCTTACTTACAGTTGAAATAAACTTGTTTATCTATTAAATTTTTGACTGTTTTTTAAATGATGCCAGGAAATCTGGCTACATCTCCATAAAATATCCATAAATCTCTGGATAATTCAATCCCAGTGGAAATTTACCCCAAACGGTTACCTGTAATGTCTCCATATGTAAAATAGAATCAGCAAAGAGAAAGTACAACGAATAAAAAGAATTTTGCATAGGAATTCCTTACTTACTTACTTAAAGCTCTTGCTCGCCAGCATAGAGGGAACCAGACGGCAGTGCCATAGTCGTCTCCATAGTGGCCTGCTTTGGGCGAGGGTAGGAGCTTCGCTGGGCTCAATGCCCCATGCTGCGAGTCGATCGCGGATGATATCTTCCCTTCTCATACGTGGTCTACCTCTGGGGCATTTCCAGCCGTTTGCAGTTGGATCGAAGTTGAATATAAGTGGGGCAGCTGTTTCAGTAAATGACCGTACCAACGCAGCGAGCGGGACTCAAGCTGTTTGGACAGGGGTGGTAATTTAAAGGACCATAGGATATCCATGTTCTGTACCCTGTCGAGCCACCTAACGTGTTCGATTTTGCAAAGGTGTTTTGTCTGGAAAGCATCTACCTTCATCATCTGCGACTGAGTCAAAGGCCAAATCTCCAACGAGTAAAACACAACACTTGCTACCAAGGCAGAGTTCATACGAGCTTTCGTGAGACGGCTGATATGGGGTTTGTGGAATATTGTTCTCAGGAGGCGGCCAAGAACGGCATTCGCCTTTGCCACCCTTGCTGATATCTCTACATCTAGAAATTCCCCCAGTGTAAAATTTCCCCTGAAAAGTGCACCCTCTAAAAACTTCCCTCCTATTGGAAAATTCACATCATTGAAAATCCTCCAGTGTACAAAATTCAAATGAATTTATTGAAAAAAAAAGTACATTGTCAGTTTAATATACAAACGCTGATATTTATTAATATATTAATTAAATATTTCCTTAAAATTATAATTAATTTTTGATTTCTTAAAGTTATAAAAATGATAACATTTAAAATATTTTTTTCAGTAAAGAACAAACTATATTCTGGCTTTTAGAAAGCAAAGGGGTTTAGAACCCTAATTGTATTTTTTTTTGCTCGTTTTGAGTTTGACTCTGTTATTTGTTTTAATTCCTGTTTCTTTGGGTTTCATTTATTTATTGATACTGATTTGTGGTAGTTTTATGCTTGGTAGATTATTTGATTTTATTTTGTTCATTTTTGGTTTAATGGAGTTCTTTACTTATTTTTGAAAAGCTTATTTTGAGGAAAAATAATTAATTTATGTTGGTTTTATATTAATATAGTCTTTTTCAGGGAAAAAGACTGAACCTCTTCTAAAGTGAAACAACCATCCCTTCCATATAAAAACTTAAATACCCCCTGGGCATAACTTACAAACCTCGCCCCTCATATCTAGGATTTGTTTCAACCCCAAAAGCCTTGTTATATGATATTTAGACCATTTTGAATAGAATGGCTATCACAAAATTCCCATTAGATAAAATTTCGGGACAATACGATGCGTGTGTGTGGAGGGGGATAGCTGCATTCCGATCACTTTGACTCTTAAAAAGAGCACTAGAGCGTTTGATTACCAATCAAATGACCCCCCTCCGAAGTTTATAAGACCATCCTTTCTATAAAAACATTATATAACTCACAATCCTTGCCCCGAGGGCTGGGGGGATTTGCTATCCTCAATGACAAAATTTCCAGACCTTTCAAATACGTTGAACAAAACGGCTATCTCAAATTTTGATTGGAAGTGATTAGGGAAATGATGGGCATGGGGGGGGGCATTTGCCCTCTGATCACTTTCGACTAATAAAAAAGGCACTAGTCCTCTCAATTTCCAATCGAATCAGCCCTTTTTGAAGCTATTGCGATAAAACCTTCTATAAGAGCCTTATATGCACCAAGGGCATAACTTATGACCATTGTCCTGAGGGCTATGGGGGAGGGTTGTCATCATCAAAGACATAATTTCCAAACCTTTCAACTAAGTTGAACAAAATGGCCATATCCAAATGTTGATAGTAAATGCTTGGGGTAGTGATGAGCGTCGGGGGGGGGGGGGGGTGATTCTCCCTCTGATTACTTTTGACTATTAAAATTGGCAATGGCCCTCTCAATTTCCAATCGCACGAACCCTTTTTAAAGCTATTACGAAAACGCTTTTTACAAAAACCTTATATGCCCCTAGGGCATAACTTACAACCTTAGCCCTGATGGCTGTGGGGGGGGGGGTTGTCATACTCAACGACATTATTTACAGATCCTTCAACTACATTCAACAAAATGGCTATATCAAAATATTGATCGAAAGTATTTGGGGAAATAATAGACGTGGGGGGGGGGGATTTGCCCTCTGATCAACTTCGACAAAATTTCTAAATTTCGATAGAATGTGTTTGGAGAAATGGTGGGCTTGAGAGAGGGTTAGTTGCCCTCCAATGACTTTCGACTATTAAAAGGGCACTATCCCTTTCCATTTCCAATCAAATGAGCCCTTTTTGAAGTTTATACAACACTTTCTATAAAAACCTTATATGCCCAAAAGGCAAAAATTACACCCTTGCCCTGAGGGTTGTGTGTGTGGAGGGGGGGGGGGGGTTCATCCTCAAAAACATAATTTCCAGAACTTTAAACTACGTTGAACAAAATGGTTATCTCAAAATTTTGATTGGATATATTTGGGGAAGTGGTGGGAGTGAGAGGGGTTTAGCTGCCCTGCAATCACTTTTGACTATTAAAAAGGGCACCAGCCCTTTTAATTTCTAATCGAATGAAGCCTTTTTGAAGTTACTACAACAACACTTTCAATAAAAACCTTATATGCCACCAGGCCATAAATTACAACCTTTACCCTGGGGGTTGTGGCGGGTTCTCATCCTCAAAGACCTAATTTCATAAACTTTAAACTACGAGAGAGGGGGGTTAGGGGGTTAGTTAGTTTTGTTTCTACAACAAAGTTTTCTATAAAAATCTTATATGCCCCCAGGGCATAGCTTGCAACTTTTGCCCTGAGGGCTGTGGGGAGTTGTCATCCTTAAAGACATAATTTCCAGAACTTTCGAATACGTTGAAAAAAATCGCTATATCCAAAATTTGATTGGATGTGTTTGGGGAAATGGTGGACATAAGAGGGGGGGGGGGGGTTATTGCCCTCCAATCACTTTCAACTTCTGAAAAGGGCACTAGAACTTTCAATTTCGAATCGAATGAGCCCTTTTTTAAGTTTATACGCCAGCCCTTTCTAAATAAACCATATAGGCCCTCGGGGTATTACTTACAACCCTTGCCCCGAGGGGCTATCATCCTCAAAGACCTAATTTTCAGAACTTTCAACTACGTTGAACAAAATGGCTATCTCAAAATTTTGATTGGATGTGTTTGGGGAAATGTGGGCGTGAGACGGGGTTAGTTTCCCTCCAAACACCTCCAAACTCAAGTATTAAAAAGGGCACTAGCCCTTTCAATTTCCAATTGAATGAGCTCTTTTTGAAGTTTGTACAACAACACTATCCATAAAACCTTATATGCCCCCAGGGCAGAACTTACAACCCTTGCCCTGAAGGGTGTGGGGGTTTATCATCCTCAAAGACATAATTTCCAGAACTTTCAACTACGTTGAACAAAATGGCTGTCTCATAATGTTGATTGGATGTGTTTGGGGAAATGGTGAAGACGAGAAGGGGGTTAGTTGCCCTCCAATTACTTTCGACTATTAAAAAGGGAACTAGCCCTTTCAATTCCCATTGAACTAGCCCACGACAACGTTTCTATAAAAACTTCATATGCCCCCAGGGCATAACTTACAACCCGTGCCCTGAGGGCTCAGAGCGGATTATGATCCTCAAAGACCTAATTTCCAGAACTTTCAGATACGTTGAACAAAATGGCTATCTCAAAATACTAATTGGACGTGTTTGGGGAAATGGTGGGCGTGATAAGTTTAGTTGCCCTCCAATCACTTTTGACTGTTAAAAAGGGCACTAGCCATTTGAATTTCCAATCAAGTGAGCCCTTCTTCAAGTTTCTACGACAAAGCTTTCAATAAAAACCTTATATGTCCCCAGAGCATAACTTACAACCCTTGCCCTGAGGGCTGTGGGTGGAGTGTCCTCCTCAAAGACATATTTTCCAGATCTTTCAACCATCTTGACAAAATGGCTATCTCAAAATTTTAATTGGATGTGTTTGGGGAAATGGTGGGCTTGAAAGGGATATTAGTTGCCTTCCAATCACTTTCGGATATTAAACCTTTGATGCCTGGCGGTTCCCTCAGGAGCCACAAGTTTCAGAAATTTTTATTATCAAAACTACACAAGGTAACCATCGGGGTTTTATCGTTGTGTGATAGTCAACGAGTTCTATTTCCGGTATTTTTCTTAGTTTATTATCGTCTGCCCTTGGGGGATATAATCACGGTCAAAATAAGTACATTTTGCCTCCTTGCATTTTACCGAAAGGTGGGCTTGTATTTTTGCAATTGACAACGAAATGATTTGTTCTAGAGTTTTTATTTTCCTGACCTGGCAGAGAAGAAGGTCTGAAAGCTCTAATGAAGTGTCATTTGCATTGACAAAGTGAAAAAGAACCGAAGGGATGGGCCCTAAGAATTGTGGTTCCTAGAGGAACCATCCATCAGAAATGGGGACTTTTCAGACTACTGAGCATAAACAAAGTGTGATATGCTAAGATATCCCATAACCACTGTTTTTACGCCACTATCTTATAATTTCTGATGGTTCGACCATGCTAAATAGTGTTTGTAGCTCTGAAGAACCATCTGGAACAGCTTGAGCTTGGGGTTGCCAGTGTCAATAGTAAAATACTAAATTTTCTGTAGCTACAGTACTAATTTTTCTGTATATACAATTAGTAAGATTGACTAAGTTTCTAAACCAATATGCCTTGTGGGGTTGCAATGGATGAATCTACATCACTGCCACAAAAGCTGTGGAAGGTGAGTACTCTACAATTATGAATAAATTACGTTCACGTCCAATTTCATAGGCACAAGCTGTGAATTTTCCTACTTGTCCAGATGATACTACTGACCTGGAAGACCTGTCAAGGGAAGATGAAGACCCATCTGATCCACAGTATTTTGCTCCTGATGAAGCTTTAGAAGAACTGCTCGAAGCTGAAATAGAAATCGGCCAAATTGATCCGACCATGACAGTCAGGATGAGTCTCAAGCTAATGAAGGTGAAGGAATCCTACCACACAAGCTTCAAGTATTCCTACTACCAAACCAATGAGATGACGAGCCATTGCTTGGAGGAAAGTAAATTTTATCCCGCCAGACACTCTGTGGAAAGATTAGCTTCGAATCAACCAAGAAATGAATGGCAAGATACCATTGGAATATGTCAGGTTGGTTTTTGACAACGAAGCAATAAGCCACATACACAACCAGACGAAAATATATACACTTCAGAGAAAGATGGCAAGCAGTTAGGCGTTTCTTTGGCTGACATTGAGCGTTCCTGGGAGTCCTTTCGTTTACAGGAATAGTAGAAATGCCCTCCTATCACAGCTACTGGACAAACGAAACTCCTTACTCCATGATAGCCAATACTATGTCCATGACAGATTTGAACTGAAAAAAAAGTATTTGCATTTCAATGAAAATGTATTGCAGAAGCCTCCCGGAGAACCTGGTCATTACAATACTTATAAAGTTCGTCCCTTGATAGAGAAGGTTTGAGCCAACTTCATGAAGATACACCTGGAAGAACCCCAGGTCATTGATGAGCAAATAGTTCTGACGAAGCAGTACAATCTCAGTGGATTTGTGTATGACTTAGAAATATACGCTGGCAAGGGATCAGTTGATACAAGCGATTTGGGGGTTGGTGCGGATTTTGTCCTCCGACTTGCGAGGGGAGTCCCAAACCATATAAACTACAAGCTCTTTTACGACCACTGGTCTTCGTCACTAAACCTGGCCCAGACCCTAAATGAGCAGGGTATACATACACTGGCTACAGTTAGGGTAAACAGGTTAAAAATTTGTGCTATAGAACTAGATCGCAAAATGAAAGCGCGAGGGAGAGGCTCGCATGACTGGCGGGTGAAAATGCAGTCGAATGTTGTAATGATGAAATGATATAATAACTCGGTGTACTTGATATCAACATATGCAGCTGTAGATCCTAAAGATACATGTGAGAGATGGGATGGCAAGCAAAAAGAGCATACAGAAGTGAAGGGACCACACTGTTTGAAGGAATACAATCATTTTATGGACGGCGTCGATCTTGCCGACATGCTGGTAGAGCTGTACAGAATTGATTTCAAGTTTTGAAACAAGTGGTAGGCTACATGTGAATTTTCTTTTTCTTGTTTGACCTTTTCATTGTAAATGGGTGGATTCTGTATCGCAGGTGTCTTCCTACAGCAGAAAAACTCATGGACTCACTGCAGTTCAAAATGGATGTTGGACGCCCCTTACTGTCTGGCACATCTTCAGCAACACCTAAAAGCGGTAGACCAGTCAACAAAGCTCTATCCCAAAAGAAAAGAAAGTATTGTTGCCGCCCACCAGTTTTGACAAGAATTGACGGCCAGGAGCGCTTTCCAGCTTGGATGAAAGCAAACAGAGGTGAAGTGTGAAGTGTTCCAAGGTGAAGTGTATGAAGCGTGAAGTGGCTTTGTATTTCACACTAAACAGAAACTGTTTCCTATCTTACCACACTAGCTTGGAGATGTCTGACTATCTGCTGTCACTGCCGAATGTTGCGTGCGGGAACCATTCTGCATTTTCTTCCCTTTCATCAATTAAATTTTTTCCTTTACATTTTCGTCTCGGAATGAACTTAAATAAAGCACAGAAACAGGCACGGAATTTTTTCCTCTCTTTTTTCAATATTCAGGCATCAGGGGGTTAAAAAGCGCAGAGGCCCTTCCAATTAAATCAAAAGAGCCTTTTTCGAAGTTTCTATGACAACTCCTTTGACACAAAGTGCCCTGGTCTAATACAAAGAAATAAATAATACATTGTGCCAAAATTGTTCTTTACTTAGGCAGCCCTATTGCGCTGCCTAAGATAAAAAGCTTTTTTACAAGTACAAAAAAAGCTTCAGCAAGACAATCAAGGTATTGAGGAGGGGGAGGGGGGTAGCCCCCTCATACACAGAATTATTTCTGTTTATTTAAAGTTTTGATGTTGTTCTTTACTTTCAGTTGGAGAAAACTTGTTTTGGTAATTGCCTAGAGATCTAACAGAAGGAAACATGCTAATAAAACAATTCTTACTCCATAATATGAAAAATAATCATAGCCAACACATTTTGCATGCATTTAACCTTTACCTTAACTTATTTCAGTATTTTTCCACTTTTTCTAAGAAATTCATCAATTTTTCCCAATAACCTTTGTTTAATTTTGAAAAGTCTGTTGAATGCAGCACTATCAACTCAAGATCTTGGCCATGTTTCTAAAACAAAGCACTATCTATATTTTTTTCACAGAATTGTCTTTAGTCAATTGAATTTTTCCTGGAATTTTGTCTTAATACCACTGCAATTACTTTAACATCCTCTACAGAAAAAAAAAACTTTAAAAGATGCTCTGTTTCAGGAACGATTCAAAACTGAAGAAAAGCTATTAAATAAAAAATGATAAATATATTAGAAAAATTGTGAAACACTGAAATAAGTGAAGGTAAAGGTTAGCTGCATGCAAAATGTGTTTATGATTATTCTGCATATTTTGAAATAAAAAATGTTTCCTTAACATGTTTCCTTCTATCCAGTTAGATCTCTAAACTTTTATCTGTGATTTTTATTTATTTAATCATTTATTTGGAACTCTTGTGGCAAGCTCTGCAAGATATGGCAAGACAGCTCAACAAATCAACTCAGAAAAAAGTAAGGTGATCCTTTAAGGTACCTTATCACCTAAAAAGTCAAAAGTGATTGGAAGGTAACCAGATCCTCTCCAATGCCCTTTTTTCTAACCCACTCCCCCTAGATACAGCCTTGAAGGAAAGATGTTTTCATTAATTTTAGCATCTCAGTTTCAGTTTTCATAAACCCCTTCAAATTCAACATAAACCCATTCAGTGTTTATAAACGCCTTCAAATTTTACAAAATAAAGGGATGAGGATACTTTTTCAGATTGATAATAGGTCTTCTGTTACTCATCTTTTTGGATCAGATGGAATTTTTTTCTTTACATCAACTTCATTTCATTGCAATATTCCAGATATGTCACAATTACGTTTTTGGCCAGTTAGCATCAGATTTCCATGGAATTTTCCCTATTAACTCGCAGCGTCATTCGACATCACTCAGGTTTAATTTCTCACAGGAGTTTAGGCAAACAACTAGAGCAGGATTTAGTTTGAGGCATATTGGTCCGAAGGTGTGGAATTCTATTCCCCTGAATATTAGAGAGTGCGCTGATTACCAGAAGTTTTGCAGAATGGTGAGGAAGTTTATTTCTGAAAGTTGACTTTGGTTTTATTTGCCTTGTTTGTATTTGGGCAGTTGTCCAAGAGGCTTGTTTTTGTTTTTTGTTTGTTTTTTCATTTTTTTCGTTTTCATTTAAATTGCTAATGGTGTTTAATAATTTGTTGTAATTTTTAAGGCACTGAATTATGCCAGTAGGCATGTGCGCAGGTGTATTTTATAGCGTTATGTATATTTCATAAATAAAATATCTATCTATCTATCCATCTATCATAAATCAAGACCAGCTGTTACACCAGGTAAAAAAAATGTATGCCCTACCCTAAATGATATAGTTGATGTTTCAAAACTGGTCTGACCCCTTAACCAATTAGATCATCCAGAGCTATAGACAAGTTTCATTGTTTGGTAATGTCACAAACTAGGTTTTAGGATAGCTGATGCTATGTCAGATATTGACAATTCATAAAAGCTAATTACCTTAAAATTACCTTAAATCACATGTCCAGCAAGATAAGGTGGTGATGAGCCTCCCGTGGGACATCTTGCTGGTGGTGTGGCATGACTATGGTTTGTCATCCCAGGTTAGTACACACTAACCATTGGCCCAGTCCTGATCAAATCCTTTCTTGAACATATCTATGGTTTGGGACTGGATGGTGCCTTTGGAGAGGTTGTTCCAATGAGGGATGGCGTGTACAGAGAAGAAGAGCTGGCACTCAAATCAATGGCAATGGGGGACATGCAGCTTCTCCGTGTGACCTCTTGTTGTACTTGCAAGGAATGAATAGAAAACGAGTTGAGAGATCGTTTTCTAGCAGTTTGCAAGTAGCAATTGCGTCTCCTCTTTTCCTTTGATAGACTAGGGTTGGGAGTTTGAAGGACTCAAGGCGTTTCTCATACAGCTTGTCTTGCAAAGCTGGTGAGCTTTGTTGCTTGCCTTTAGACACTCGAGTGCTTTAATGTCCATTTTATAATGGGGAGACAATAGGGTCATTCCAAATTCCAGGTGTGGACATACAATAGCTTTGTACAGCTTCTTGACCACACACAGCTCCTGGTGGTAAATATTTGTTTTATGAGCCATAGGGCTTAGTTTGCTTTAGCAACTTGAGCTTGTGTCTGGCTGTGGAACTTAGAATTTGTCACCAACAATAACCACCAGGTCTTTTTTCTCACTTACAGCCTGCAAACCCCACTCAGATGACTATCTAGATAGTATTTTTAAATCTTCTTGCATTGATGAGTGATTGGGGCTAATTTGGGCATTTGAGCTTGCAATTGTCAGCACATGATGCCATTGAGTTTTTCAGGTGAGTTGTACAGTTGCTAATATATATTCTGAACAACATGGGCCCCAGGATTGTGCCCTGTGGAACTCCATTAATGACAGGAATTTCATCAGAATAACCAATTTTACCAGTGGCATCATAAACTACTACCCTCTGAGTTCTTCCAGAAAGAAAGGCTTCAATCCAGGCAACTATATCCTTATGCACCCTGTATGCTTCCAGTTTCAGGAGAAGAAGTTGATGCTGTACTTTATCAAAGGCTTTTGCTTGATCAAGCAATATGACATCCACCAGAAGGCAATCATCCAAGAGTCTGGTCACAAAGTCATATGATTCAATGAGGTTTGTGTCAACTGAGTGACCTTTACACATGGTCACTTGTAAGCAAATTTACACATGTAAGCAAATGAAAGACAATGGCTTCTTCCTCAACCCTGTCAATACAGTTGGTCTTCCCACCATTTTATTGTGCTTTTTGTTCACTAATGCTGAATTTTTAAGAGTGACTGATTTCTTTCAAGGTGAGAGACCAGTGCATCATTTATGATGCTCTCAGGGACCTTGCATACAACAGAAGTAAAGCTTGTAGGGTGATAATTACTGGCTTGGTCCTTTCTTGAAGATAGGCTTAATGTTGGCCTGCCTCCAGTCACTTGGGAGCACTTTGGAACTGAATGACATCCAAATCATCACTACTACTGACTCAGCAATGTGTTCAGCTGCTCTTCTTTTAATATTCTGGGTTGTAGGTTGTATGGCTCAGCAGCTTTATTTGCATCCAGTCTTTTAAGAATTTTCAGAATATTCTCAATACTTAAGGTTGTCATGTACATTGGTTCTTGGATTGGTGGCTCTGGTAAAGTGGCTGGAGGGTTTACTATGGGCTGAGTGAAGAAATTTGTACCAAAGCTACAGTTGAGCTAATCTGCATTTTCTTTGGCCTCTGATGCATTTGTATTTTACTATAGTTCTTAACCAAAGCTTTGAACAATGTTGATCTAAAAAATAATTAATATAGTCTTGTCCAGATATATTATTCTTAAAGTAATCTATTGTTTTTTCAATTGATGCAAAATAACTTTTGACTATGAACTTTAGCTTGAAGCAATCAACAGGAAACCCCCACTTGGCACATGTAAGCAAATGAAAGACAATGTCTTCTTCCTCAACCCTGTCAATACAGTTGGTCTTCCCACCTTTTTATTGTGCTTTTTGTTCAATAACAATGCTGAATTTTTTAGAGTGACTGATTTCTTTCAAGGTGAGAGACCAGTGCATCATCTATGATGCTCTCAGGGACCTTGCATACAACAGAAGTAAAGCTTGTAGGGTGATACTTACTGGTTTGGTTCTTTCTTCCTTTCTTGAAGATGGGCATAATGTTGGCCTGCCTCCAGTCACTTGGGAGCACTTTGGAAGTGAATGACATCCAAATCATCACTACTACTGGCTCAGCAATGTGTTCAGCTGCTCTTCTTTTAATATTCTGGGTTGTAGGTTGTATGGCTCAGCAGCTCTATTTGCATCCAGTCTTTTAAGCCTTTTCAGAACATTCTCAATACTTAAGGTTGTCATGTACATTGGTTCTTGGATTGGTTGCTCTGGCAAAGTGGCTGGAGGGTTTACTATGGGCTGAGTGGAGAAATTTGTACCAAAAGCTTCAGTTGAGCTAATCTACCTTTTCTTTGGCCTCTGATGCATTTGTATTTTACTATAGTTCTTAACCGAAGCTTTGAACAATGTTGATCTAAAAAAGAATTAATATAGTTTTGTCCAGATATATCATTCTTAAAGTAATCTATTGTTTTTTCAATTGATGGAAAAAAAATTTTGACTATGAACTTTAGCTTGAAGCAATCAACAGGAAACCCCCACTTGGCACATGTAAGCAAATGAAAGACAATGTCTTCTTCCCCAACCCTGCCAATACAGTTGGTCTTCCTACCTTTTTATTGTGCTTTTTGTTCAACAACAATGCTGAATTTTTTAGAGTGACTGATTTCTTTCAAGGTGAGAGACCAGTGCACCATCTATGATGCTCTCAGGGACCTTGCATACAACAGAAGTAAAGCTTGTAGGGTGATAATTACTGGTTTGGTCCTTTCTTCCTTTCTTGAAGATGGGCTTAATGTTGGCCTGCCTCCAGTCACTTGGGAGCACTTTGGAAGTGAATGACATCCAAATCATAACTACTACTGGCTCAGCAATGTGTTCAGCTGCTTGTACCAAAGCTAGAGTTGAGCTAATCTGCCTTTTCTCTAGCCTCTGAAGCAATTGTGTCATTCTCTTTCATGATATCTGGGGTATTACGTCAAGAGGAATTAGCTGCTGAGACATGGTGCCAGAACCCCTTTGGATTCTGCTTTGCGTCAGCTACAAAGCCTCCTTGTGGTTTTCTGCAACCTTCTGAGTCAAACTTCTTAGTATGTTTCTGCATTTCTTGAACATGTCATATTTGTTATCACATCTGCACTTTACGTATTTGGCCCATGCTCTTTTCTTCTTCTTTCTAGCTCTTATGACTTCTTTGGGTAGGAAGGGGAGTGTTTTTGGCAGGAGTGACCATTATACCTGGGTATGTTTGTTTTCTGCAGCTAAGACTACTGTCTTAAATGCCTCTCAGCCTTTTTCTATGTTAGCACTGTCAACCACACTCTCCCATTTTATCTTTGACAGGTTCTGCTGTATAAATTCATACTCTGTAAAGGCTTTTTACTTTATTTTTCTTCTTGAAGTTCACCTGTATCTCAGTCAATATACAAATATACTGCTTCCAATGGCAGGGCAATAGGAAGTAAAATAATTTGTTCAATCACTTGTCACTACTAAGTCTAGTAAGGAGGGTTGTTGATGGTGCCTGAATCATGTTGGTTGGTCAATAATCTGTGTCAGTAGGTTGTCAGTGAGTGATTTAGTAGTAACACAGGAGGCACTACTTTCAGGGGGGTATCCTATACCTTCAACCCACTTAAAATCAGGTATATTAAAATCTCCAAACAAAAAAATTGTTGAATGCTCATGGGTGTTCATCTTAGATATGAGATCAGATACAGCTAGGTGTGAAATAAATTGATCAGGGGCAGATGGACTAAAGTAAATAACACCTATTATAAATGATTCAGATCCAACATGGAGTTTCAAACAGACATACTCAACCCAACTGCTATCAGAATAAATTAAAGAGTAACTCACAGTTTCAGCTCTCACTCCAGTTCTGCAGTATATTGCTGCTCCTCTATGACACTCAGGGTTATGCAAATCGCTAAACAGACTGAATCCATGGATTTGGATATGAGATTCTTCCAATTTTGATACTCAGTTTTTAGGGAAAATTTCACAAACACAAATAACATCTATATGAAGATCAAAACATACAGCTTTCAGTTCATTAAGTTTTGGAGCAGGAGTATTGGAACTTGTGTAAAAAAACACAAGACTTTTCTAGAGTTTTTTTTTCTGTTTATTATTTTAGCAGTATTTCAGCTAGTACAAGAGCAACTGATCTCACTTTGAGATCTGTGATTTCACTTTGACTGCTGCACTTACTGCCAGTGTTGTCATGCTTGCTCCCACTGCCTGAACAGGCAGTTTTGAAAACTTTGTCCATTGAGAGCAGTGACTCAGTGCTGACATAGCTGAGTTTGTTTCATTGCAAATGACCACTTGCTCCCTATTTACACAATTTATATCACTTTGTGTCACATCTAGTGGTCCATCCATCTTGGGACTGGGGGTTGCAAGGGTGGCCTGTTTTTTTCCACAATGACCCCATTTCTTATTCCCACATTCTGCTCACTGGCAGAAGCTCTTCTTTTAATCTATTCAACCAATTCTTTTCTTTTCTGACAGTCTTCTCAACAGGTATGTGCATAAAAGGCATTACTGCCTTTTTTGTTTGGGGAAGCTTCAAAATTTTTGCTCTATGTTTGCCCAAGCTGATGGAGAATAAGATAGGATCAGGCCTTGTGGCAGCTGATGATCCAGATGCACTATGGTTTTGCCCTCCTGGCAGGCACCAAATGTTTGAAATGATACCCACATCTATTTTGAACTCACTTTTCAGTAATACATGTATGAATCTGGCATCATCTGTCTGAGGTGGTATGCCATAAGCAATGAGGCCCAGACGTCTGTTAAACCACTCTTGTTCTTGCCTGACTATTTTGCAAACATCAGCTTCTAGTTTATTGGCAACAACACTCTTTGCTATCTCCTTGACTTCTGACACATAAACTTTTGTTTTTCTACTCTCTTCAAAATCATTGATTTTGGCTTTGACAGAGTCCAGAGAAGCACTCATATCCTGTTTCAATGAATCAAACATAACCTCCATTTAATTTCTGTGTTCTTGTAATGTGGTTGTTATAATGTCTGAGATGGTTTGTTTGCTACTACCAGTTTTGGACAAAGGGTAGGCCGAAATACTTCCAAGTCTTTGGTTCAATGAACATAGTACTATAAACAAGGTTAAAATCTAAAAATTTTTAAGGCAAGCATAGATTTGCACTATTAACAGTGCAAATGTGGAAAAAAAAAGGATCAAATGTGAGCAGAAAATAAACTGCAATGTCCAATAACCTATATTGTACAGAGGAAGGAGGGGTAAAGTTAGTATACTTTAGTTACTGTAGAACAGGGTAACTTTGAACTAATAATTGTGAAAATTGAGATTATTTTGTAATATTTGTCTTTAAACTAGTATTCACTCAAAACTATTTTTGGAATTTGTGGAATAGGTCATTCTGTGTCAAATGGCAGCTGTCCCAAACTGCTGGTGTTCATAATGTGAGAGCTACACCAGCCCTAAAACAGCATTCAAAGTTACCTAATGGGGTATTTAGCTTTGAACATTAACAAATTTGACAGGTAACATTAAACAAGAGTTCAAGGAGTTTGAAGTCATATGGCATCAAATTTAAAGTAAAAAAAAAAAAACTCATTTACCAAGAGAAACACAATATTACTTCTAAAATAAAAGGCAAAGAAAAGGTCAAATTAGTAAAGTATCAGATAACCAAAGTCATAATCAAATATTGTTTTTGCTGTGAGTGATTCAGGGTCTGGAGAATCTCCCTCTACCTGGTCAAGAGGAATGAATGCTGAGTCTTTTGCCCTGGGAAAATACAAGGATCTATCATTGTTTTTTTTTCTTTGCAGGCATATCACATTCAGCAAGCCATTAGATGAAAGAGCATCTACCTCCAACACTACTAAAATGACCCATGAAGAACTTTGCAATGAACCAACATCCATCCACAGTTTTTGGATAATTTGAACCTTTTTTGGCTGCTGCCTTGCTTGACAGAGTAGAAGGGCCAGTGCTTATTGACTCATCAACTTCCATTTCTGACTCAGTCTCCCATTCAAATGCATCGGTCATGTCAGACTCACAGCTTGAATCTTCTGCATCCCTGATGCTTTTCCCTGGTGTGATGCTAAGACGTTTACATAAAATATTCCTCAGATTTGTCAAATATGCAGGCTTGCAGGAAATCCAGTAAAACTTTGCTGACATTGTCCACAACCTCTTGTGGAGCTTGCTGGGTGGGAGGTGGATGGCCTTAATTGACTCTGGAATGTGATAGGTATTTGGAAAAGCCCTTAAGTTTTACCTTTCTATTTGATGCTAGACTCTCCAGGAGTAGCTTCAGAAGCTGGAGGAATTTGTGTTTTCTTGTTATAGTTTCTTTTGGGTTATCTATTTTTCAGTCATCAAGCATTTTCCTCCACTCTCTTTTCATTGAAGCAAAAAAAACAAGAAGCAAAATCAAGAGGTTGCAGTAGATTTCACTCTCAAACCATCCTGACTTAGATGCAGCCTACCTGGCTCCTTTAGAGCCAAGAGCTTAACACACTTTTAGCTTTGTAGTACACAAATGGTGGAAGTAGTTTGTCTTCTGGATTTCTACATATCATCAGGGATATTACTCCCTTTGTTTCTTTCATTAGCCTGGAGGAGTATTTGGCACCTCTTTTCACAATGCATTTCTGTTTCACAAGGTTGTCTGTTAAGCTAGTCTCATTGTAATTGTAAATATTTGACAGAGGCACATCCTGAATAGTCACCTGTAAACTGTCATAGTAATTGTTCAACATTTCAGATGAAATAGAAGGTTATTTTTTGAGTATTTTACTATAGTTCTTAATCAAAGCTTTGAACAATGTTGATCTAAAAAAGAATTAATATAGTCTTGTCCAGATATATTATTCTTGAATAATCTATTGTTTTTTCAATTGATGCAAAAGAACTTTTGACTATGAACTTCAGCTTGAAGCAATCAACAAGAAACCTCCACTTGGCACACATAAGCAAATGAAAGACAATGGCTTCTTCCTCAACCCTGTCAATACAGTTTGTCTTCCCACCTTTTTATTGTGCTTTTTGTTCATTAAGTAAGAAAGAGTACCCAAAGGAATCCTGTATTTCTCTGAAGCCTTTCTCATTGTAATATCTCCTTTCTTTATGTCCTCCATAGCTTTATCCTTTACTTCTTCATCATAACTGGCATACTTTCTTGTATTCATTGGTTTTGCCTATGTTCTGGGTATTTGTAAAAATTGATTATTAAGATTCAATTTAAAATGAATCAAAAAATAAACAAAGAACAGAATTTAAAAAGAATTCCATAAGAATTTAAAACCAAATCATTCCCCTTTTTTGTGTTTATAACCATTGCTTCTCTACAAAGTGACCAAGAAAAAATAAATAAAAAATAAAACACCGGAAGCTTATGGCCTTTACCACAGGCAATGGTAGGGCATTGCCACTGATGGGCTTAGTTTGAAGGATTAAAAAGTTTGTCAGTGATTTTTGTTTCCATTTTGGGTGTTGGTAGATGATTTTATTTGCCCTGTCAGAAAAAAATATTTTAAAAACCATCATATTTTGAATTTATCAAATTAAATTACAAAGAACCCAAATTAATTTGTCTTAAATTAATTTTTCTGAGGGCATATCTTATTTTTCTTTTTCTCTATTTCTTTTTTTTCTATTTCACTCCTACTGATTATCAAATTACTTCCTCTCAAAGAAGAAATAAAAGGTAGGTCTGAAGGATTTAGGAAATGGTCAACAACAACAACAGCAACCGTACAAGAAAATCGAAATATATTTTCTTGATTATTATCGCTTCTAATCAGTAGTTGTACCAAACCTATCCTGCTCAAGTCATCCTCAGGGCTATACTGTGGTGTTTATCCTTCCCATATTATAGTGCAGACGGTTTGATATCATCTATTTTCCCTTCTTATTTTAGTTTTATATTTGTGTTTAAAGCTTTTTCCAATAGGCAATGTTCAGAAGTCCTCCAAAAAAAACGTCCTCCCAGATCCCAAATCAAATTCCATAGTGAAAGATACCCATCCTGGCTGGTCAAGCACATTATCTGAAAGTTCTAATGATGGCTCCGATTCGGAGAATAGGACAATGATAACTGTAGGTCCTAATGCAACCATAAATGATGATAATGGGTTTCAAGAGGTCCTCTCTAGAAGCTCTAAAAAAGGAAAAAAATCTCCCCAATTAAAAGCATTTCCCCTCTCCCTGCCCAAGATCCTCCCTCCAAAAACTTACGAATTTACCTTAAAATTACTCCCACTACCCCCTTTGAAATAAAATTGATCACTGCAATAAGAGTTGCAATTTTTAAATTGCTAAAATCAATGTTCTCTCTTAACATTAACCGTGATGGATCTCTGCTTATAGCTGTAGAAGATCAGAAATCAGCAGATACAATAATTAAGCTTAAATCCCTTCTGAATATCCCAATTCTTGCATCTAATTGGAACCCAAAACAATCACCAACACAAATTGTAGTTTACAATGTTCCCCCAGAGATATCTACTCAGGAGTTAAAAGAAGGCCTCTCAGATAGGGCTGGAAACACAATCCCAGTTGAGGATGTTACCCAACTTGGAAAACCTAATTCTACTGGCCTAAAAACTAGTAGATCCATCTTATTCACACTAAAGGATAAAATTGATATACCAGAAAAATTATTCCTATTTGGGCAAATCAAACCACACAAGGAATACAAACCTAAGCCTATTCAGTGTCAGAAGTGTTTCAAACTGGGACACACGACAAACAAATGCAATGAAATTCTCCAAGAGTGTAGTAATTGTAAATCTTTCCATCCTAAAGAGCTGACAACATGCAAAAACACCCAGCCTACATGCATCAATTGCAAAGGTCCTCATGAATCTACAAATAAATCATTATGCCCTGCATACAAGAAAAGAGCTCTAACACTCCAAATATCAACAGAGAAGGCCATCCCATACCCCTTTGCAGCAATGGAAGCAAATGCTGCCCAACAATACCAAATAAAGCCTGTAATGAAACCAACCAAAACCCCCAAGTCAAATGCCCCAAATGCATCAAGCACCCCATATAAAACAACATCTTCTAAGCCCCCTAGCTCAAATCCCTATCAGAAGGAATCACCAAGCCAGCAAGCCTTGTTTTCCGGTGAGATGAGGCCAGCCTGGCCCTCCCTCCCAAGAAGAAACAAACCAGAAACACTACCTGGAATCAATCCCCTAACCAACAAACAGGATGCACTACCAAAAATGCAATCCCCAAATATATGCTTATTCATTCTAAACTGTAATGCAGTTCAGGCCATGAACATACATCAACTACGGAAAACAAAAATTATTGCAGAATTGGCAAAAATCTACATCCCAGATGATATGCTCATTCAAGCAAAAAAAGATCTTGCTTTACTTTTAACAAAGCTGAACATTGATACACAGTCATATGAAGAATAAATCAACAACACAACATTTATCAATACTCCAATGGAATGTAAGATCACTCACAGAAAATAAGCTAAATGAACTAATATCATTTATGAATAATAATTCCATTAATATTGCTTGCCTCCAGGAAACTCATTTAACCCAAAATCAACAAATTAAGTCTCTGGGATACACTATCCTGAGAAAGGATAGATCTTCAGAGAGAAAAGGAGGTGGTGTAGCTTTATTAGTTAATAATAATATAAAATTTTGTGGCATCAATTTTCCAGATTTTGAAAATGATGTTGATGTAATTGGTATAAGTGTTTGGCTGAATAATTTAAAAACCGACATAATAAGCTTGTATAACCATAATGGCCAAACTACAGATGCCAAGGATTTCTTTAATTATATAAATAATTCTAATATGTTAAAAAACATCATTATTTGTGGTGATTTCAATGCCCACAGCCTTTTGTGGGGGAATAAACCAGCAAATAAAGCTGGTAAATTTATTGAGCATATGATTTCAAATAATAATGAATTAGCTGTTGCTACCCCTCCAAACCTAATTACATATTTTAACCCCAAAAGTGCCAAATTCTCTACAATTGACCTACAAATTGTGTCTTTAAATTTTTTGAACAAAATTTACATAAATAAAATTGATAGTCTGTGTACAGACCACTTTGCTATAGTTTGCTCCCTAAAGGAACCTGCTGAAACTTCTTCTCATACTTCCAAATATATCAACACTAAAGCAAATTGGTCTATTTTCCAAAATAAGCTAAATGATGAAATTACAAGTTTCACCCAAAGTTCATGCATTTCTAACACAACAGTTGACACACATGCTGAAGCTTTGACATCTTTACTAATAAATACAGCTAATCATGCTATCCCCAGGACAACACCTAAGAAAACATTCCCTAAACAAATTCCTAAAGCATGGTGGACAAATGAGTGCCTAAATAAATGGAAGATAAAAAAGGCAGCTAGGACAGAATTCATAAAAAAACCAACACCTACTGCATATTTAAAAAAATTACAAGCAGAATCTAATCTAAAAAGGACTATAATAGATGCTAAATATAAATACTGGAATAATTTTGAAAATAATCTCTCCAGAGAAATGCATGAGCCAATTATACATAAAGTCATAATCCACATATGTGTGAAAAAGACTTCTCCCAACACACTCCTGTATGAGCTTATACATAATAATACCCATTATGACAATGATATTGAAAAGTCTAACCTATTTGCAACTCTTTTTGTTAATAAGCTAACATCAAACAATCAAAGCAATCTGTCCACAATTCCTATGAACCCTAGTTACCAACCACACCCAGGATCCGAGTACATAACTAATCCATTTTCAATCCAGGAATTGAATAATGCAATACATCATATTAGGTCCAAAACTAGCAGCAGCTATGACAATATACACCCTACATGGATAAAGAATCTCACACCTTCATACAAACAAGAACTGCTAAATTGTTATAATCACGCTTGGGCATCCTCTAGGTTCCCCAATATATGGAAATGTTCGTCCCTCCTACCAATCCTAAAGAAAAATAAACCAAAAGATAACCCTGAGTCTTATAGGCCCATAATGATTACACCTGTGATGGGGAAAATAATGGAGAAAATGATTTATCACAGACTCCTCTGGTTTGTTGAGAAAAATAACATGATCCCACACACTCAAACTGGATTCAGGAAATACCACTCCTCAACAGATGCTTTCATTTTGCTAACAAATGCAATAAATGAATCTTTCTCAAAAAATAATATCCTAGTGGCAGCTTTCCTTGATTTTGAAGGAGCATATGACAATGTGAACCACCAAATCCTTTTAAATAAACTTGCAAACCTTGGAGTACGTCCCAAGCTAGTATCCTTTATTAAATCCTTCATAGAAGTGCGAAGTTTCATTGTTTGTGTTGGTTCAGCCTCTTCACCCCAAAAGACAATATCCAAAGGCCTAACTCAGGGAGCAGTCCTCAGTTGCCTCCTATTTGCCCTATATCTCTGGGACATGAACCTACCCCACACGAATCTACAATATGCTGATGATCTGGTGCTATGGTCATCTGGCAACACCTTTCAGATAGCACAGTCAAATCTGCAAAAGTCACTTTTCCAGTTTGAAAAATTCTCTCAACATTCAGATTTACCCATTGCACCCACCAAGTCAAAAATAATCCAATTTCACAGGAAGCGAAACCATGTTAATGCAAAACTAACTCTAAATAAAACAACTATTCCAGAAGATAATAATATTAATTACCTAGGTCTCATGCTTGACCAAAAACTTAATTTCCACCTCCACATTTCAAACACAATAAAAAAATGTTATAGAAAAGCAAATATACTAAAAAGACTTCTTTCCACACCCTGGGGTTGTAAGGAGCAAACCTTACTCCAGTTTTATAAATCACATATAAGACCCCATATTGACTATGGGCTCATTGTCTATGGTGCATGTGCAAAGACCCAGATGCAAAAAATTGAAACAACACAAAATGATATAATACGTCTCATATTTGGTCTTAGGAAACCCACAAGCACCAAGTTTCTGCTTATGGAGAGTGGATTAACAACAATAAGGGAGAGACGTAGCTTTCTCTTGATAAAACATCTTACAAAAATTGAATCAAATAGCTCACACACATTACATAATTGGTTAAGAAATCCAGCCATGTATAGAGGTATTGCAGATGAGTATACCAATATTCAAAAGAAGTTCCCTGTACCAGCAAAGTCTATTGCACCTACTTTCCCCCAATCCCCTCCATGGAATTGGTCATTTCCCATAATAAATACTGAATTTTCAAAATGGAATAAAGATTTAACCCCCATTGCTTTTGTTCAGAAAAAATTTGCAGAACTTAATACAATTACCTATAAAAATCACTTCCAAATATTTGTTGATGGGTCAAAAATGAATGAGAAGGTTGCAAGTGGTGATTTCCTTCGTCACCTGAAAATAGCAATGGGCGAGAGATTATTTAATAATTTATGTATAATGTCTGCTGAGTTAAATGCCATAATCATGGCATTAGAACACCTTAAGCAAAACCAATCTTTGATTGAAAATTCAAATAATATTATCATCTATTCCGACTATTTATCAAGCCTTGAGTTGCTGGCCTCAGCTCTTCAATATAAGTTGGACATTGACACTTATCATTGTCTCAGTATTATTGATAATCTTGCTTCAAGTTGCATAAAAACTTACTTTCAGTACATTCCTAGCCACTCTGGCATAAGTGGTAATCATCAGGTTGATGAAATAGCAAAAAATGCTATATATATTGACCAGCCAAGTGGGAGACCAATCCCAATTAGAGATATTTACCGATGGAGGCTATCAGATATTAATTTTAATAAGATTAATCCTATCCTTTCCCCCTTTCCCAATAAGTATCTTTCTAAAATTTATCATAGAATTCGTTCTGGAACAAATGGACTAAATTTCCTTGCATTCTCATATAAGCTTTCTAATTCAAGTGGTTCAATTCCCCTGTCCCCTCTTTGCAGGCATTGTAATATGAATAATGAAACAATTGACCATTGCCTATTTGAATGTAATATGCTGACGTCTGCACAACATACCTTGCTTTCTAAACTGTTAAAATACTTCAAACACCACAAAATCCCACTATCAGCCAAGAGCCTAGCCAACTATACCTGCACACAGAGTATAGAAATCGACATCTATCATCTTATATTTGAACTCCTAGAGTCGAAAGATCTGCTGAAAGATATCTGAATATATCTAATAAATATGAGGCAATCAAGCCAGTAGCTCTGTAGCCCACAGAGTGAAGCAAAAGGAAAAGGGCTAAATAGTGTTACTGAAAAGCCCGCCTGCTGTTAAATAGAAGAAGAAATGGTCAAAAATTTTAACTATAATTAAAGAGATGAACTTGATTTGTACCTTTCTTGGATCAATAGACTAAAAAAGGTTTTCCAAAGATCTAAACAACAGAGTAAACTTCAATTCAATGCAAAATTAAACAATTGGCCAGTAAAGAACAATGACATCAATATGAAAGACAGATAATGGTAACAGTATGTTCAAAGCAACCCCTGAAAAACAAAATGTTTGCAGGTAACATTAAACACTGCTACAAACTTGAATCCATGGAATAGGGAAATTTAACCTAAAAACCAAACCATTTGGCTTCTTAACTAGCCTATAGAAAAATGTCAGATTGCAAGGCCTACTTTAGTATATCTAAGTAAAAAAGGGCAACTTACTATTAGCACTTTTTGACAATTTTAGACAGCCCAAATTCTTGTGTGAATAAAAAGCTAAGATTTTGTCTGAATCTGACTGCAAGAGTTACCAACTGATTAAGATGTCATCTATTAACAAGTATGATTGAGTAATTCTACTGCTGTCTAAAAGAGAGCACTCATTGCTCATTAGTGATTTTGTTCAAAGTTACCCCAAACCTTCACAGTTACTCCATTCTACTGTACATAGCCTACTTAAGTTACATACTTTAGTCTGTAGATCCATCTAGAGTTTTACATCTTATACAGCTTATCTAGAGTTTTACCAAACTTAACCATCAAAAAGTATCTTTCTTTTTGTTCTTATGTCTCCTTCAGGAGAGCCACTATTCTGCAAACTTACAAACTAGCCTAGCCTACCTTGCTTCTCTGAATTTCTAATATTAGGCTAGGCCTAATACAATACCTTGCTATGCTAGCCTATTTTAATTCAATACTATTAGCCTAAATAGTATTTTACCTGCATTCCAAGGACATCTTTGAAAAATTTTACTGTTTTTTTCCTGTCTCCTATCTTAAATACAAAATGCAAAGCTCTATTCATTTTTAAGTTGTAAATAATGCTTAAAAATGTCCGAACAGTGTTGCGGCCACGATGTTTGAAAAAGTGTGATAAAGCTACCAGAAATCTTTGAAATTCGTGGAAAACCAGTAGCCACTTTTATAGTTTGTTCGGAGCTTCCTAATATAGTTTACTTTAAGCCCAGTCTTACTTACCAGATTCTGAATTATGGAGCAATGAAGCTCAGGTATCTTTTGGAAGATTGAGAGATCCCTCAACATACTACCAGTCTTGATTGGTCCACAATCAGGTGCCAGCAACTGGCAACAAAAGACTGAACTTTTGGCACTCCAAAGTGGCAAAGATAGGACATTACTGCAGCTACTAGAGTAGGTGTGATGTGGTCCAAAGGGCTGTAACAACGAAATCTCGATTTTTTTTGCAACTAACTCTAGGTTTTTAGCACAAGAATTCACCAGCATCAAACGAGCTCTCTTGCATTGCCCCCCCCCCCCCTTTCTGGTCGTCGAGGCAGGCAAAGAGACAAACAGATTGGTCCAATTATTTAAAGAAGGGCACGCCAAAAACCGAGTACACGAGGAAGAGCTTTATCTTACATTGCACTTCTATCTGGAACTCATTAGATTGGAAATTCAAAGGACTAGTCGAAAGTGATTAGAGGGCAACTAGCCCCCCCCACCCGCCCACTATAACCCGAAACACATCCAATAGAAATTTTGAGATAGCCATTTGGTTCAGCGTAGTTGATTTCCAGTTAGAAAATATGTTTTTGAGGAGGACACAACCCTCAGGGCAAGGGTTTTAGGTTATGACCTGTGGGCATATAAGGTTTTTATAAAAGGCGTTGTCATAGAAACTTCAAATAAGGCTCATTCGATTGGAAATTCAATGGGCTAGTGCCCTTTTTAAGAGTCAAAAGTGATTGGAGGGCAATTAGTCCCCCCACGCCTATCATTCCACCAAACACATCCAATCAAAATTTTGAGATAGCCATTTTGTTCAGTGTAGTTGATTTCCAGATAGAAAATATGTTTTTGAGGAAGACATGCCCTCACAACCCTCAGAGCAAGGGTTTTAAGTTATGCCCTGGGGGTATATAAGGTTTTTATAGAAGGTGTTGTCGTAGGAACTTCAAAAAAGGCTCATTCGATTGGAAATTCAAAGGGCTAATGCCCTTTTTAATAGTCGAAAGTGATTGGAGGGCAACTAACCCCCCTCTCACGTCCCCCTTTTCCCCAAACACATCCAATCAAAATTTTGAGATAGCCGTTTTATTAAACGTAGTTTTAAGATCTGGAAATTAGGTCTTTGAGGAAAACAAATCCCCCAGAGCGCTTAGGGCAAGGGTTGTAAGTTATGCCCTGGGGGTATATAAGGTTTTGTATAGACAATGTTGTCTTAGAAACTTCAGAAAAGGCTCATTCGATTGGAAATTTAAATGGCTGGTTCCCTTTTTAATAGTCGAAAGTGATTCTAAGGCAACTGACACCCCTTCCACGCTCACCATTTCCCCAAACACATCCAATCAAAATTTTGGTATAGCCATTTATTCAACGTAGTTGAAAGTTCTGGAAATCATATGATTGAGAAGGACACTCCCCCCACAGTCTTCATGGGCAAGAATTATAAGTTATTCCCTGGGGGCATATATGGTTCTTATGGAAGGAATACTTTTTATGCGTCAAAAGATATCGGAGGGTAACCAGCTTCCCCCCCCCCTTTTTTCCCAAATGAATCCAATAAAAATTCTATGATAGCTATTTTGTTAAAAATAGTTCAAAGATCATATAACAAAAATTTCGGTGTCGACAAAATCCACCAGGCCCCGGGGGCAGGCGTTGTAATTTATGCCCTAGGGGCATATATGGGTCTTGTCAACCCCCCCCCCAGGGCTGGGGCAGGCGTTAGAAGTATTGCTCTGGGGGTATATATGGTTCTTATTGAAGGTATGCTCGTATAGACTTCAGAGAGGGTTCGTTTGAATGGAAACTGAAAGTTGTAGTTCATTTTCTGAGAGTGAAAAAAGACCGTAGGGCAAAAAGCCCTTCCTGCTCTCCACGCCTTTGGGTGTATCGGATGGACAAACCCATCCGATAAAAATTTCAGGTGGCCATTTTGCTAAAAATAGTTCAACCATCAGATATTAAAACTCCAGGGTCGAGACAACCCCCCAGGGTACAGGGACAGGCGTTTTAAGTTATACTCTGGGGATATATATGGTTCTTATAGAAGGGATACTCGTATAAACTTCATAGAAGGCTTATATGGTTGAAAATAGATAGTTTTGGTACACTTTTAAAGAGTCAAAAGAGACCGAAGCTTAATCTAGTCCCCCACGCCCTTTTCCCCCGAACCGACCCGATAAAAATTTTGAGATAGCAATTTTGTTAAAAATAGTTCAAACATCAGATATTAAAAAGCCTGAGGTTGACACAAACCCATTTTTTCCCTTTCATATTGTTACTTTGATATCAGTTTTGATACTTTGATGAATATTTGAATTTTTTTTTAAGTTTGATTTTGAATTAGGAGTTTTTAAAAACTTGAAATTTATTGGAATCAAAAGCTAACAAAAATTAATTAAAAAAACTTTTCAAAAAATAAGTTTTTCAAGTAAAAGTAAAAACCATTTTAATCTTAAGCCCAGCAGATACAAATAAATTTTAAAATTGAAACTCAAAACGACCAGAAATTACTATTAAAGAATAAATGAAACCCAAAACGAACAGAAATTAAATAAACAATCATAGTAAAATCATACAACAAGTAATAATATAAATGAATAAATAGATAGTGAGTAATGCTTAGATTGAATATGAAAATCAAGCTTAAAACGAAAAATATATTTTCTTATTGAAGTATAAATGAAACTTAACACAAACAGAAATTAAACAGACAGTCAATGCAAACAAACACACAATAGATATTAATGTAAATTAATAAATAAATCTTAAAGCGAGTGAAACTTAAATTGAATATGCAAATCAAGCTTGAAATGAACAAAAATAACTGCAAACAAGAGTTTGGGTATCGCCACCTCTCACTGTAAAAGTCTAAACCCTACTGTGTCACTGGCACCTTACTGAAATCAATTTTATGACAAATATTTTCTTTTGTACTTAATATTGGAAATAAACATTAAAATTATAGTACCATTTTGAACTGACGAGCTTTCAGCAATTAATATCATTATACATCGAATATTCATTTCAATTTATTAGCTCTTTTTAAAGTTGTTAAAGACGAATATAGTTTCACACAAACATGTGTTTGGATACTGCCTCCTTTCTTGACTGTAAATAAAAACCAAAAGCAGACTGCGTCATTGGCGCTTAACTGAAAACGGATTATATTACGAATATTTTCTTTTCTAGTTCTCAAAGTATTGAAAATAAAAGTAGAATTACAGTGAAATAAATTCTGTTCAAGACGCATATAGTTTTCAGTAAAGCGCCAGTGACTAAATAGGTTTTAGACTTTTACGCTGAAAGAAGGAGGTCATACCCAAACTCTTGTTTGTGATGATTTTTGTTCGCTTCAAGCTTGATTTGCATATTCAATTTAACTTTCACTCGTTTCAAGGTTTATTTATTAATTTACATTAATATCTATTGCGTGTTTTTTTGCATTGATTGTTTATTTAATTCCTGTTCGTTTTAAATTTCATTTATCCTTCAATAGGAATTTTTTTTTTTAAGCTTGATTTTCATATTCAATCTAAACATTTCTAAAAATGGGTTTGAGTCAACCTCAGGCTTTTTATTATCTGATGTTTGAACTATTTTTAACAAAATTGTGTTCTCAAAATTTTTATCGCATGGGTTCGGGGAAAAGGGCGTGGAGGGACTAGATTAAGCTTCGGTCTCTTTTGACTCATTAAAAGTGAACTATAACCTTCTATTTTCAATCAAATGAGCCCTCTATGAAGTTTATACGAGTATCCCTTCTATAAGAACCATATATATCCACAGAGTATAACTTACAATGCCTGTCCCTGTGCTCTGGGGGGTTGTGTCGACCCTGGAGTTTTAATATTTGATGATTGAACTATTTTTAACAAAATGGTCACCTGAAAATTTTATCGGATGGGTTTGTCCATCCGATACACCCAAAGGCGTGGAAGGCGGGAAGGGCTAGTTGCCCTCCGATCTTTTTTCACTCTGAGAAAATGAACTACAACTTTTAGTTTCCATTGAAATGAAGCCTCTCTGAAGTCTATACAAGCATACCTTCCATAAGAACCATATATACCCCCAGAGCAAAACTTAAAACGCCTGCCCCGGCCTTGGGGGGGGGGGAGGTTGTGTCAACACAGGAGTTTTCTTATCTGACCTTTGAACTATTTTTAGCGAAATTACCATACGTAAAGGAGTTTTTGTTATATGATCTTTGAACAACTTTTAACAAAATGGCTACCTCAATCTGGGGAGGCCAGTTGCCCTCTGATCACTTTTTACTCTTAAAAAGGGCACTAGCCCTTTGAATTTCCAATTGAATAAGCCTTATTTGAAGTTTCTATGACAACACCTTTATAAAAACCTTTATGCCCCAAGGGTATAACTTAAAACCCTTGCCCTGAGGGTTGTGGGGGAGTGTCCTCCTCAAAAACATATTTTCTATCCGGAAATAAACTACGCTGAACAAAATGGCTATCCAAAAATTTTTATTGGATATGTTTGGGGGAATGATGGGCGTGGGGGGGGGCTAGTTGCCCTCCAATCACTTTTGACTATTAGAAAGAACACTAGTCCTTTGAATTTACAATCGAATGAGCCTGTTTGGAAGTTTCTACGACAAATCCTTCTATAAAAAACCTTATATGCCCCAGGGGCATAACTTAAAACCCTTGCCCTGAGGGTTGTAGGGGAGTGTCTTCCTCAAAAACATATTTTCTATATGAAAATCGACTACGCTGAACAAAATGGCTATCTCAAAATTTTGATTGGATGTGCTTGGGAGAATGATGGGCGTGGGGGGGGGGGCTAGTTACCCTCCAATCACTTTTGACTTTTAAAAAGGGCACTAGAACTCTTGATTTCCATCCGAATGAGCCCACTTTGAAGTTTCTACGACGACCCCTTCCATATGAAGTGCCTCTGGGGAAAAAATAATAATAAAACATTGGAGCCGTATGGCCTTTACTATAGGCAACGCTATAGCGTTGCGTCTGATTGGAGGGCTCTCTGAATCTTTGTGACTTTGAAACCATTGGAGATCATCCATCCCAATAGCACCTGATGAACAATGATATTCTGTTTCGGATTAAAGACAGCAATAAGTTTTGGCTTTGAAGGCACCCAGTGCATACTCTCATCCTCTACCAAAGATAAATTGTTGCGACTAAGAGAGTCCCTATCAACCGCTCTATTTATGCACGGGAAAGCAAAGTCTTTTACCGAGTCATGGATTTCCGTGGGAATTTTACCGTCAATTTACAAAAAAACATACGTACGTCTCATTCTCCTGAATGATAGCAATGTTGGGGAAATTCGAAGCTCAAGGATAGTCAGGTTACTTGTATCCACCACACGGCAAACAGTAGCGAGATATCGCTGAGGCATAAAGCGAATTCATATCCAAAAAATGCATCTGACTTTTCATCAGTGTGTTGTCCGGTCGGATCAGTTTTCATGATATGGTCCCCGTGAAAAACATACCCACCCCTCATTGATCTCTCTACAAACAGATGCTGATCCAATTCGGTAATCAGACCTGTTTCTTCTTTTCTGATTTTAAGAATCAAGTCCTTCACAAGATGAGGAGTGGAAAAATAACACCCTAAATCCAACCCAAATTCCCCATAGATTTTATCCGTGTTTTTGAAAACAATGTCCAGAAGAGTCAGTAAATCACTGGCCAAATACAATTAACAACAATCACAACCATTTTTAAATCCTACCTTTGCCCAGACCCTGTTTGCAAATTCATAGTTGGCAGTGGTGCACTGACTATCAGCAAGTGAATTATGAAACGCTTCGATAGGCGGTAATGACACCTCATTTAGCCTCGAGGCAGAGTTGTAGTAATCATAAGCATATATGCCCTTACACGTTAATAAATCATACATTTCATCATCGGAGAAGCGCTGTTTAAGGAGGGGCAAACTATCAAACTTTTTCTATACCTGAATCAATTGACTTAAAGACTTGGGTAGAAACTGAAAGAGTCTAAAAAACGGATTTTATTTAGACACGTCTTACCCTTGTCTACTGTTTTCCACATGAATTCTAGCAGCAGTAGGTTCTCCGATGATTAGGGTATGATATTATAAGAAAAAGAACCATGCATTCATGCGTTATCTACAACTCACCCCTGAGCAATGCAGGCCAACGCCGGTAAAATAAACTTTAAATCGTAATTGGAATTGTGTATAAAAACCGGTAAGAAATATTGCTGTCTTACGTTTACAATGCATGATTGATGTGCAACCCCTCTAAAATTACTCCCTCCTGATGTAATTTCCTGCCATACATGATCATGATCGATCACATTCCTCTTTCCCCCATTCCCAATACCATCATCAAATTGAAAAAAAACAACATATTTTACGATTTTCAATGGACAATCTGGCATCTGGTGATAGGAGCATAGGATTTTTTGTTTAGCGTAGGGGAGAAATTGCACCATTCGCTGTTTTAATCAGACTGGTCAATGCCGGGCGCATGCAGTCTTCACCCTCCAACGACTCATTTACATCCAGAATTTGCATGGTATTACTAGAGTCTCTTTGCGCATGAGCGCAAGAGTCTTCTATGATTTCGAGTATTTTAACACGATTTGGATTTGACGAGTCGTATATGTCTTTGAGTTTAGCTCTAAAATCCAAAGCGATCTTATTGCTCTGCAGGAGCTTGTTCTGAAAGTACTTAAAACGTAAGATCGCCCTATCCATGACATTTACAGTGTTTCAAGTGATGCTTTAACTTTAAATTATTACGAAATCTTAAGAGCCATGTCGGACAATAATAGCATACACACCCATTTTTACCCTTCCCCAAAACCCTACTAATATAGGTTATTGGATTAAAATGCCCTATTGAATCAAGCTCCGAGGGAGGCGTGTATAGAAGCCAGACTCAATGCTGCACTGATTCAATAGACGGAGCCCTGACTGGAAATAATACACCCTTTTTATCAGAACGCTGAGTCTTTTCAAATTCTGTTTCATACTGTAGCACCGTAACACCAATCTTTAATTGTTCATTACCCCACTCAAAAATATCTATCCCTTTTAATGTTACGGAAAATTGACCATTTAAACAATTGAAATCTACTTTAGGAAACATTGACACATCCCATTAGCTGCTAATTCATCCAATTTTTTCTTAGAGGCATTTTCACAAATGGGTCTAAAGGCCACAATAAAAAATCCATACTTAAAACATTGTAGCCTCGCATCGAAACAGATTCGTTGTATTCCTCTACAACCCTCTGAATCAGAATGATATTCTAAAACTATAGAACCTGGCCCCTCTCCAAAACCTCTTAAAATAAAATATTTTTTAAATTTACAAATATTAATTTTTATATTCTCAATGAGTAAAACAAATGACCCACTACCCCCCTCATTATAATTATCCAGTTTAGTTATGAAGCTGTTTACCCAATCTAGAAAAACCTCCTTATAATCTTCCAAATCCGGGCGAATTGCTAACATTTATGTATGTTAGTATTTTGAACAGAGTGCACTCCCTTTTTCATTTAAAAGATTATATTTTTAGTGCTATTGATACTTTTAAATTGTCCCTTCCTCCTCACACCCGAATCTGTTGTTCAAGAAGGGCTCGAATCTTTTTAACATAGGAATATGTAATAGCCAGAGGGTCTGTTACTATACATCCTGACATTAAAGAATTAAAGGGGTCACCGAAAACGGCCATGTAGACATTAGTATGATGCAAGGCAGAGTTAGACAATAAAAAATCTGGTAGTATAAATGCTGGTGACTCATTGTCACTACTCTGGTCAACCTCAATAGTGGGGGTGGCATGCTATCTTCAATAGTACCACCAATACCAGTCTCTTCAATTGCAATAGTGGGGCTTAGGGTGAAGTCACCCAATTCACTGAGGATACCTTCCACAGTGTTTAGGGATAGTTGATATAGCCAGCCAGCACTGTGTTGTGACACAATTTGATTTTTATGACTATTAAAATGCGAACCCGATTTAGATACACTTGTGGGGATATCTCCCAAATATTCATTTATAAACATATTTGCCCATTCCGGATCCTCAGTCATATCTATATCACAGGTTTAATCGTCTAGACTAGCTAATTCCCCAAAACATTCACTTAAAAAAGCCCTTTGTCATTCTATATTATCATCAACTAAAGCACTATCTCTAAAATCCATTACGGATTGCTGAAGGCTCATTGAAAATAACTGATCCTTGAACTGATGTTTTTGGAGGTGATAATTCACCGATGTTAATCTATAAAACCAGAATTTATTTTCCATGCGCAATATCCACTATTTTATAAAGTAAAAAAACTTTGACAATTTTCTCCTCCCTATCAAAACTTACTTTTCACCTTCCATTATAATGGATAACTACTTTTCAATTACGGACACTTAAAATGCGCGCAAATAGCTTAGCTACATTCACGTTTCGCCTTCTTACGATATTGTTTTCGCAGAGGATATTTGATCCGAAGAAAGTCTACTATATACTAAGTACCCGGTAAACACGTAAGTCGTAAATTTTCGCAATTGCCAACGGAACAAGAGAGAGTATGATAAAAAAAATATCTAACATAGAGTCAAGGATTCCTGACTAAGATGCGACAACCTATTTTTCATATAGTATCATTGATATTTCAATGCGCTTCTAGTCACATGTTTACCGGCTACTAAATAAGTACCAAAAGTCCGATAATGTATCAAAGTTAAAACCCCGGTGCCGCGCCGGCGGATCGACCGAACGCCGCCGACGAAAGGTCCAGTCGAACGCCACCGACGTTTCACAACGCCACCGGCGGGCCAAAGGCGCCCCGCCACCGACAGAGGCGGCGGTGTTCGGTCGACTTTAAATTAATTTTACGGCAAGTCTTAATTGCGTCAACAGCAAAATCAGAGCTTTCCTTTCTTGCGTGGATTAGTATTCGAATTTCGAGATTATTGCTCAAACAGGGGTTTCGGTATCCTCGAATTTTTGAATATTTTTCAGAAAATCTATGTATCACCCCAAAAAAAAATTTGGTTCCCCGAATCCCCGAAAATCACGCAATCACGGTGCCACCCCTAGCGATTTATCAGCACTGACTTTCCCTGCCAAATATTACTTTGCATACCATAATTCTTCACCGCTCTCTTGTTCATTAATTTTCGTCTCTTTTGTTACTTTGCATAAACACCAGAAAGATGCAATATGCAATTCCAAATATTGCAATATACACAGTTCTTCATATGTTGACAAAAAACAGTATCGTCTTTATAAAATGGGTTTAACTCATTTCGAACGTAGTTTCCCACTCGCTATTTCTAACATCGTTCGTAGTCAAGAATTTAGATTGTTTCTACAGCTGAATTGTAAGTTTGCAGATTTTTTTTTTTGGCTGTTTTTAGATAAGATTTTCTTAATGTTTAATAATCAATTGTAAAACGCCTGAATGTTTAATACTCAATTGTTCGGAAGCTACCCCAAAAATATGACTCAAAAAATAAATTGTAAATTATTGCCTATAGGTGGGGGTGGACAGGGGGCAATCATTTTTAAGTGATAATACCTTATTTTTTTTATTGAAAGCAGGGATGCCAAAAGGATAATTATTTTTTTCATTTAAAGTGGAGACAGAAAAAAATGATATCAGATTCCCTTGTAAACCATTGAAATATTTTGATGGACCCAGGGCCCCCCCATTAAGACTTGTTCATTTTCTCGGGTATTTTGCTATTTCTCATAAGCTACTAGCCTAATTTGGCTTTTGTGTGTGTTCCCTTTTAATTAGATTTTTTGGATCTTATTGAATGCCACAGCGAATCTATGACTCAGTTTTCCAATAATTTGATGTATATCTGAATAATTTCGACATTTTGTTGTTGTCTTTGTACCCCTTTACTCATACCCTCAATTTTTTCAAGGAACACTAAGCTGTTTAACATTATTTTGCTTTCTTTTTTTAACCATATAGTGAGCTATTCAAGTATCAAGTAAATTATTTTTCTACTGAAAGCTGAGACGGTGTCCTATGAAGGTGGTTTCCAGCGGGGGGGAAGGGGGGTAGAGGGGTATTAAATTTAAATGATAATATCTCGAAATTATTTTATTGAAAGCAGGGATCCCAAAAAGTTATTTTTTTTTAATTTAAAGCAGAGACGGCATTTTATCAAGGTGGCATCCAGAAGGGGGGGGGGTAGTGAGCTATCATATTTAAATGATAACAACTCGATTTTTTTTTGAAAGCAGGGGTGCCAATAAGTTAATTATTTTTTTTATTTAAAACAGAGACGGTATCCTATCAAGATAGTATCCATATGGGGGGGGGGGGCATAGGGAGATATTATATTTAAGTGATAGTACCTTGATTTTTTTATTGAAAGCAGGGATGCCAAAAAGTTCAAAAGTTGACAAAAATTAACAAGATTATCGTGAGTTATACTTGATACAGCACTTGCGTGGTTTTATCGTCCAAAGGAAAAGGGACATATGCGTCCAACCCGTTTTTTTTTCTCATTGATGAAACGGGTTTAATTTGAAAACATTCATTCATAAGTACCAGGCAGATTCACACTAAAACGAATTGGTGTGACGAAAGCGATATCGACATCCCCACCTAACGTTGCACTCGAGTGACAATGGCGCCCTTGGTCCAGTGCCCAAGTTACATTAAAAGGCCAGGTCATAATAAAAGCTTTCAATTTGGGAGGTTCAAGGAGGAGTCTTTGACAGTCTTATGACATAAAGAAAGAAAAACAAGCAAAAATAGGGTTTTTATAGGCCAAATGAAGATACTGAAAAAACAAAGCGAATATTTCGAGAGGACAAACGCCTCTCTTCTTCAGCACGAAACGAAACGATGTATCAATAAAAGCCAAAAATTAATAGAATTAAAACCAACTACCTAACAACCATAAAAGCGAGTTATTCACCAATATCCGCGATTTGCACAAAATCCAAAAAAATATGAACTGCCATCGACGGATACTAGCGAACAACTGACAGAAAAAAGGAAACAGAATTTTCAGAATTTTCTGTTTTTGGAGCAAAAACTAAATTCTAACCCATCTATATCAGAGAATTCTACTCTTTCGAATCAGACACTTCTTTCGCTTACAGCCCTTTGTAACAGAACTTCTTTTTACTTCCATTATAGAGGCATTTTTTATAGACAGAAATATGGGCTCTCCATGGGTGCCCCCCTTTCTCCAACACAGGCTGATATTTTCATGGAAGACCTTGAAGAAAGGGGTATTTTGCAAAGTTCTTGTAAACCTGAATTTTGGGTTCGTTTTAAAGATGATATTTTTTATTTATGGGAGCATGGTGACGAGTCTCTGGGTTCTTTTCTTCACTTGCTCAACTCCTTGGATCCAAAACTGAAATTTACTCAGGAATAAGAGAAAGAGAGGCGTCTTCCTTTCTTAGATGTTCTGGTGCACCGAAATGATTCATGTTTCGAGTTTAGTGTCTATAGAAAACCCACAAATAATGACCGTTACTTAAGTTATTCCTCCAATCATTCTCCTGCTGTGAAAAGAGGAGTTGTCACTTCTCTAGTTGATAGAGCATTGAAAGTTTGTTCAACACGTTTCTTGGATTTAGGGCTCAACCACCTTAGAGATATTTTATTTGGGAATGGTTATCCAATTAGTTTAATAAATTCTGTAATTGCCAAACGCATTAAAAGATTATCAGATAGTTCCACAGAAAACACAAATCAAAGGGAAAATTCAGTTTATCTTGGTCTCCCATATATTAAAGGGATTTCAGACCACATTTCAAAAAAAAAATCTAAGGAAAAATAACATTTACACTTATTATAGACCCAGAAAAACTATCAGGTCCCAAATTTATCAAGGTAAAGACCCTTTCCGATAGGTGAAAACTCCGGTGTCTACAGAATTCCTTGTTCGTGTGGTCTTTGGTATATCGGAAGAACTGATCAGCGACTAACAGATAGATTAACTCAGCACTCTGTTCAATTAATAATACACTTAAAAAGCGAAAAAAAAACAGAAAATTTTGACTCTGCCCTTGCAGAGCACATTTTTGAAAAACCAGACCATACTATTTTGTTTAATCAAGCTAGTCTTATTTCGAATGACAAAGGTATTGTCCAGCACTACAGAAAAGCTGTTGAAATTTATAAATACCAACATTTAGGTCTAGCTTTAAACAGAGATTCCGAAGATTTAAGAATAAACAAGTCATATTTTGGTTCTTTCAAAAGAGAAGCAAATACGTAAGTAATCCCTGAAATAAACCTTGAACCCCTTTCCCAGTCATCTAATCAAGCACATGAACAACCCCTTAGGTCTAAAAGGGTGTTTGCAAGAAATGCCTTAATTAAAATCCGAAATAAAATGACATAGTTTTCCAACTTATTTAATTGCAGGTTCGTTTTGTTTTTCGAGTGAATGAATTGTTTCCTTTTCTTTGTCAGTTTTTCGCTAGTCGATGGCAGTTCATATTTTTTTGGATTTTGTGCAAATCGCGGATATTGGCGAATAACTCGCTTTTATGGTTGTTAGGTAGTTGGTTTTAATTCTTATAATTTTTGGATTTTATTGATGCATCGTTTCGTTTCGCGCTGAAGAAGAGAGGCGTTTGTCCTCTCGAAATATTCGCTTTGCTTTTTGCAGTATCTTCATTTGGCCTATAGAAACCTCATTTTTGCTCATTTTTATTTCTTTATGTGATGTCAGGCCAATGTGGTTTAAGAAATTATCACAGTCTTATGACCTCAGGAGACTAGATGTTGAAACGTTCTTACGTATCTACAGTGGTTTAAAAAATTTGATCACCCCACAAATGATTACCAAAAATATGCACAAATATAACAAATGTAACATTTGGAATATTATAACACTTTTTTCAAAGCTTTAAAGAAAATCAAAAAAGGCTAAATACTCCTAAATACGCTTGAAAGTCATTTTAAAAAGAAACTCTTTGGCTATTTCCATGGAAATGACCATAGGAAAGGCTTTGAGCCTGTGTGGGAATCTAAGAGAAGTCTTTGGGTATTTGGACCACAGAAGTCTTATTGTTGCGATTATTTTAAATTTGGTAATTTTTTTTGAGCATTTGGAAATCAAAGCTTAAACTCAATAACTGATACTAAGTGTCCTAACATTTTGTTTGGATTAAAAGCGACGAACTAGGATGAAACTCTCAATATCTTCCAGTACCTACTTCAGTCTGCATATTATTTCATTTAGTTACATTTAAAACAGATGAGTATTTAATTTTTTACCAAAAAATAGCTGGCATTTAATTTTTTTTCATACCAAATAAACCATTAAGTGTTTTTTGTTTCATTGTAATTGAAGTGTTCTCATGTGAAATGTTCATCATGTATTTTTCAATTTGATAAATTTACTCCTTTTAGATGCAGTTTATAAATTGCATGATATTAGGTATTTATCAATTTATAATTTGGAATGAATCCCCAAAAGAAAAAAACGAATAATATCCAAAAGAGCAGCCAAAAGCAATAAAAAAGCAGTAGTTCAGCCATAGCCTGCATGACATATATTCTTTAAAGAAGCCAAAACCTTTAAAATGCGTTTTTTTTAAATTGTAATTAAAAACCAGCTTTCAATACAAGAAGTCTTTTTGAGAATCCAAAAGAGCAAAAAAAACAATCAATATCAAATTCGCCCTTTTCAACTGTTTTAAGGGTGACAAAACAGATATAGGCAAAGGGCATTATGAAAAAATTAAGCTTCTAAGTTCAAAGTTATATTCAAAGTTTTTACCCAGATAACTGACGAATTTTGTGATACGGTATTTGAAGTTTTGTATGCAGTATTGCTCGATGAAAAAAACTACTAATTTTTATAATTATATATGTTAAGAAAACATTACCAATAAGTACTTCAACTACTCGTGTTATACAAGGGTTCTGAAACTGTTACAACCATTCTGTTTCACCCCATTTCTACTTCTCTTGATGAATAACGAAGAAGACCAGTTTCCAGCCAGCGACTTGTGAATTTTTGAACTCATGAATAGGCTCGAATCGGTTGTAAATTTAAGCTGTGATTTGAGAAAGACTGATGAAAATATTAGTGTTTACGGTCAGCATTAATCACGCCGGCGGCGTGCCGCCGACATCTTACCGGTGACGCGGCGCGGCATTCTGTTTTTGGCGCCGCCACCACCCGTCTTCCCTCATCGGCGCGGCGCCGGGGTCTAGTTAAAACGCTATCTGATTAAGATAGAAATAGGTTTTTTCGTTTTTTGATCCCCCCCCTCTTTTTTCTTCAAAAATTAACCCATGAGTTAATACACACACACACACACACACACACACACACACACACACACACACACACACACACACACACACACACACACACACACACACACACACACACACACACACACACACACACACACACACACACACACACACACACACACACACACACACACACACACACACACACACACACACACACACACACACACACACACACACACACACACACACACACACACACACACACACACACACACACACACACACACACACACACACACACACACACACACACACACACACACACACACACACACACACACACACACACACACACACACACACACACACACACACACACACACACACACACACACACACACACACACACACACACACACACACACACACACACACACACACACACACACACACACACACACACACACACACACACACACACACACACACACACACACACACACACACACACACACACACACACACACACACACACACACACACACACACACACACACACACACACACACACACACACACACACACACACACACACACACACACACACACACACACACACACACACACACACACACACACACACACACACACACACACACACACACACACACACACACACACACACACACACACACACACACACACACACACACACACACACACACACACACACACACACACACACACACACACACACACACACACACACACACACACACACACACACACACACACACACACACACACACACACACACACACACACACACACACACACACACACACACACACACACACACACACACACACACACACACACACACACACACACACACACACACACACACACACACACACACACACACACACACACACACACACACACACACACACACACACACACACACACACACACACACACACACACACACACACACACACACACACACACACACACACACACACACACACACACACACACACACACACACACACACACACACACACACACACACACACACACACACACACACACACACACACACACACACACACACACACACACACACACACACACACACACACACACACACACACACACACACACACACACACACACACACACACACACACACACACACACACACACACACACACACACACACACACACACACACACACACACACACACACACACACACACACACACACACACACACACACACACACACACACACACACACACACACACACACACACACACACACACACACACACACACACACACACACACACACACACACACACACACACACACACACACACACACACACACACACACACACACACACACACACACACACACACACACACACACACACACACACACACACACACACACACACACACACACACACACACACACACACACACACACACACACACACACACACACACACACACACACACACACACACACACACACACACACACACACACACACACACACACACACACACACACACACACACACACACACACACACACACACACACACACACACACACACACACACACACACACACACACACACACACACACACACACACACACACACACACACACACACACACACACACACACACACACACACACACACACACACACACACACACACACACACACACACACACACACACACACACACACACACACACACACACACACACACACACACACACACACACACACACACACACACACACACACACACACACACACACACACACACACACACACACACACACACACACACACACACACACACACACACACACACACACACACACACACACACACACACACACACACACACACACACACACACACACACACACACACACACACACACACACACACACACACACACACACACACACACACACACACACACACACACACACACACACACACACACACACACACACACACACACACACACACACACACACACACACACACACACACACACACACACACACACACACACACACACACACACACACACACACACACACACACACACACACACACACACATACACACACACATACACACACACACACACACACACACACACACACACACACACACACACACACACACACACACACACACACACACACACACACACACACACACACACACACACACACTACTTATAGGCTTAAACTCGTAAAAAAAAGAGCGCTAGTCCCAGATGGTGCCTAAGCTAGATATATTTTAAATACGATGCAAAAAAAATAACACAATTTGACTATCAGGTCCGTTTGATATTAATTTTAAATATGATGCATAAAAAAATAACACAATTTGACTATTAGGTCCGTTTAATATTATTTTAAATATGATGCATAAAAAATAGCACATTTTGACTATTAGGTCCGTTTGATATTTATTCAGGATATTAATTGGGGGCGCCGTTCCCCCTCCCCAAAGCCAAAGCTCACCCCAACACATTAATGAATTTGTACATATTTAAAGGAGACACATTGATCAATTTTAGTCTTAAAAATGAGATACTTCTGCAATGTAGTTAAGAACCGTTTTAGGCCAAATACCCTATATCTGAACAGGTGTCACGAAACATGTAAATTTGCGCTAGATAATTGCATTATTTCGCTGAAACCCAGATGAGAGACAATTTTAGTCTTAAATATGAGATATTCCTGCAAGCGTTTTAGCCAAAATATCCTTATATCTGACCTGCTATTACAAAACATATGAATTTGCATTAGATAATTGCACTAGTTCGCTGAAACCCAGATGACAGATAGTTAAACGGTAAGTACGAAAAAGATCTGTTTTTTTGTTAATACAAGAATAAAAAATTTCCACTCACCATAATCCTTTTGGAATTTTCCATTTGAAAACGAATAAATTTAGCAAATATAACTATCTGTTCAAGTTGTTTTTTCAAACTGGTCTAGAAAAACTAATTCCACCTTAATTTATACAGAAAAAACACGATTATATGGTCTCCGGGCCAAAACTAGTATTTTTACAAAGAGACCACGTTTGAATACGAAATATGAAGATCTCTAGTTTTGGCTATTGAACCTAGAAAAACATGTCTGACAACTATTATACCCTCTGTAGTAAAAGATGACTGCCCGTGGTAAGGCATGTACCGGTGAAACTGCACACATATCAATGCCCCAGGGTTGTAGGCGTCAAATCTATTACACTTTTGAGCATATTATACCAAGGAAATCTCTTTAGTTTGAGGTAATGAACCTAAAAAACCTGTCTGATTGCTTGGTTGCATTATAGGACCATAATATAACGTATTTGCTCGCTTTATAGGCCCATAATATAAAGGGTTTGGTCGTTTTTTACGACCTGTCATGAAACCTTATACATGCTTACTAATGTTGGGCTCAAAACTCCTATGCCTTCCCAAGGCCAGAATATAATTTGCACTTTACTGAAAAAACATAAACGTTTTACTGTTATAACTTTAATACATAAAATAATATTAACATTTTGATTACTAAGTATCAGCATATGTATATTAAACTGACCCACAATAACTGATAATGACCCACAATGAGTTGCACTCGTTTATGGGTCAAACTCTCAACAATAAAAGTAAATATTGCATTCTCCAAACGCAGGAAAAAAAATTGCAAGAAAGAAAATAAAAAAAAATGAGAAGTCTCCGCTCGCTCTTCGTGCTAAAGTTTTTTAAAACTCAAGTATTTTATTCCAACTCAACAGAAATGTTTCAAGTGTCGTACTTTAAGAATTGGAACCAAAGTCCAAACTTCAGCGTAAAGGGGAAGGTGTTTAGGAGGGGCTGTGTCTCTATCTGCTGCAGTTGAGTTTAAAAAAGAGTGTGGGAAATTTTTGATCGTGCTCTGTCTGTGATAAGATGAGAAAGCGTTTTTTTTAACTCCAAGTATTCACCGGTAAGAAACTTCGATATGCTTCATCTATGCTATGCTATGGAAGTAGAGTAAAATCAGCCATACCTGGCACCGCTTTTGGCTCAGTTTCAGAATATACTGATTGACAATAATCAGGAAGATATTTTCCAAGAGTGGATGAGATTACCCTTTTGCTCTGAGCTTGGTACTTCGATTGACTCAGATCCAGCCGTGTTTTGGACGTGTTTTTGGAGTTTACAGGCAAAAAGATATTAATAGGCCAAAGCGTTTTCTTTCGCTCGGGTATTTCACTTTAAGCCTACTTGTTCTTCCATACGCATCCGCTGCTGCTGAGCGAACTTTCTCTTTAAAAGCTGTCTATCTGAAAAAAAAACCAGCATTAGAAATCGTCTCGGTTTCACCACCTTGAACGGGTTTCTCAGTGCAAAACGGACCGTCTGAAAGAATTGGACATCACCCCTGAAAATGGTTCTGCATCCAAAGTGGAAAAACTTTGGAGAGGAAATGAAAAAGCTGGGCTGCAAGAACAAAACAACAGCAAAATTTACCAACTAGCAAAAATTTTCTCTTTTTTCAATGTTACAGTTTTATTACCTTTGTAGGGTTCAACCTGATTTCTCGTGCAATACAGTCGAAATACTTCTGTTGAATTTATTTAGTTCTGATTAATAGAATTGACCAAGAACTTATGTAGGATAACCAGTGAATTATGTGGTCAACGCGTAACTTACCGGTGGGTAGCCTAGTCCGTGGACCCATGGGAATCTTTGGTGTCAGCCATTTTTATGGCGTGACTGCTGATATGTTTTGTTTGTAGCTTCTGTTACTCGTTACTCATACTATAGGTGGATAATAAGTTGCTGACGCTATGTTATTGGGCTTCTTACTTTATCCATTATTCGACATCATCCCTGAAAATGGTTCTGCATCCAAAGTGGAAAAACTTTGGAGAGGAAATGAAAAAGCTGGGCTGCAAGAACAAAACAACAGCAAAATTTACCAACTAGCACAAATTTTGCTCTTTTTTCAATGTTACAGTTTTATTACCTTTGTATGGTTCAATCTGATTTCTTGTGCAATATAGTCGAAATACTTCTGTTAAATTAATTTAGTTCTGATTAATAGAATTGACCAAGAACTTATGTAAGATAACCAGTGAATTATGTGGTTAGCGCGTAACTTACCGGTGGGTAGCCTAGTCCGTGGACCCATGGGAATCTTTGGTGTCAGCCATTTTTATGGCGTGACTGCTGATATGTTTTGTTTGTAGCTTCTGGCACTCGTTACTCATACTATAGGTGGATAATAAATTGCTGACGCTACGTTATTGGGCTTCTTACTTTATCCATTATTTGCCTTAATGCCCAAAACTTCGAAAAAAAAGATTGACCCCAACAATCAGATTCGAGAACTCTTTCTGTAAGTTTTACTGAAACCTTCTTCTAAAATGCTTTTAGTGGTTTGGGTCTTCTATTTTATTAAGCTGAGAAGGTCTATAAAAGCATTCTTCATATTTCAAGCTATGAGGCTGGTACGGCCTTGGGTTTATTTTTCCTGCTTTGCAGTTTTCAGCAAAATCAATTATACGTATTCATAACTACCGGAAAGTGTCGGAAAGCGACGCGAGCGGCGAATTTTTAACCTACTGTTCAGATGGTACAAATTAATATATTGTGGTACAACTTTGGTCTGAAAACTGGTACAATTTATCTCAAAGCGTCGGCAACGCTGCATAGGTTACATTTTAGTTTAGGAGAAACAGAAGTCGTTTAATAAAACAATACTTTCTTATAGCCTATATCTTTTAACAGTAAGTTAAACAAGTTGGCCTATGCTTATTTTAATTTATTTCTTTAAAAAGTATCAATATGTAAAAGATTTGATTATAGCTCAAGACATTAGTCTAGTTTATTCCTTCTTTTGAATGATGAGATGGCTCATCATCCCAACCATTTTATCATCTCTCAACAGTTTAATAACTGCAAAATCTGGTAAATCTCTAAATGGCGCTATAATTTAGCTAGGATGAAAGTGAAAACATCTTTTGATGCCTTTTTTTATGCTCTTTCACAATTCAGTAATTGCTTCTGGGGGTAATTGTAGCCTATCTTGAGCCTTTAAAGGGGCCCCAAAGGTATTTTATATGAACTACAAAAGAGCATAAAAAGGGTAAATTTTCAGAAGTTCATATTAATGACTTAAAAATAAAGTGAAAATGTTACTCAATGCCTTTTTTTATGCTCTTTACAAATATAATAATCATTTTTTTCAGAAATGAATTTTACCTCCACCCCTACATATATCAATTCAGGGTATATATTTACACATTAGGGGGGGGGGGTAAGGGTAAAGTTAAACTTACCTCTCATTTGCATCTGAAATGAACTTTACCCCCACCCCCCAAATGTGCAAATAGCCTAGCCTAGGCCTATATACCCTGAATTGGCATATATAGGGGTGAGAGTAAAATTCATTTCTGACAAAAATGATTTTTATATTGGTAAAGTTCTACCAAATCATATTAGGCTAGCCTATTGAGTTAGGAATAAAGTGAATACACCATTTGATGCCTTTTTTTATGCTGATTACAAATATAATAATCATTTCTATTGGAAATGAATTTCAGCCCCCCCCCCTATATATGCCAATTCAGGGTTAGGTTAGGTTGTAGAAATATATACCCTGAATTGGCATATATAGGGGGGCTGAAATTCATTTCCGATAGAAATGATTACTATATTTGTAATCAGCATAAAAAAAGGCATTGAGTGGTATATTTACTTTATGAGTAAGTCAATAATATGATTTGGTAGAACTTTACCTTTATATTTAGAAAATGCATAAATAAAGGCATCAAGTAGTATGTTTACTTTATTTGTAAGTCAATATTATGAACTGAAAAAATTGTTAAATGATGTTTTCACTTTCAACCTAGCTAAATTATATGGTGCACTACAAATTTACCATAAACTTTACTCCCTCACCCCCATAATGTGCAAATATATACCCTGAATTGTCAACAGTAAAGTTTTGAATCACAAAATTCAGTGTTACTTTAGTTGACAGCATTTGAAAAACTTGATACAATAGGAAAATGGTTTAAATTGAAGTATTTTCAGGTTTGGTTAGATTATAGGCTAACTTGTTTGTTGTTACAAGAATGAAATACCTTTTGGGCTCCATTAAAGGCTCAAGATGCAACTAGCCCCAGAAGGAATTATTGAATTATGAAAGAGCATAAAAAAAGGCATCAAATGGCATTTTCACTTTCATCCTAGCTAAATTATAGCATCACCTAGAAATTTACCCAAAATCTTTCTATATATCAGATGAAAACCAGCTTGATTCACTGTTGGTTTTGGTAAAATTCTAAGCAAGGAATTATTTGGTATCTTAGAAAATATTATGTACCTAGTTAGTTAAATAGAACTTTCAAGAATGTTTCCAGAGCCTAAGCTGTGACTTGTTAAGGTTTTTTAAAATAGCAAAATAAACCTCTTCATCCTCTAAAAGGCACTAAACTTTGATCAACTTTAACATACCTTGTGGTAGCCTATAACACAGAAATGTTCTGAAATAGATCTAGCCCTCACAACATACAAGGCCCAGGGAAAGCAGGTAAATTTTTACATTTTTGCTCAATTAGATAAGATGAAAGTGAATACATTGCTTGATGGCTTTTTGTTATGTGCTTTTTTTAAATTCAATTATTGCTTCAGAGGAAAATTATGTTTTGAGCCCTTAAGGGGGCTAAAAGAGCTCAAAACAGTCCATAGTAACCAAAAGTTTAAAAATATATTTTAAAAAAATCTGTGAAGTAAAAAAATTGCAATTTTTATCTGGTTCAAAAATAATAATTTTTATTTTCATTAGTCTTAATAATAAAATGTTTTTTTTTGAAAACAATTTTGCAGGAATTAAAAAAAAGCCTGAAATCCCTCAAAATGATTTCAATATGACTGTTGAAACAGTCTCTTCTGCCAGCATTGAGTCATTCAAATCATCAGTTGACAAGGAAGGGTGCAACAAGCCCAGGCAATTATTTTGGGACTCACCTGATCAGTCAGCACACAAACTTTACTGACCAACAAATACAGGATCATCCTATTAATGGCAAGTGCAATTTAAGGTAATAACATTACTATTAAGGCTAATGAGAATAATAATTACCATTCCTGAATCATAGAAAAGGTGATTTTTTTTTCACTAAACAGTTTTTTTAGAAATGTGTTTTTAAACTTTTAGTTACTATAAGCTGTTTAAGCTCTTTTAGTCCCTTTAAGGGCTTAAAATGGAATTTCCTCAGGAGCAATTATTGAATTTAGAAGAACATAAAAAGAAGCCATCATAGCAGGAGTAAATCCCGCTGTTCATATGCAACCTAATTCCATGCTGGTACCAATTGCATAATTTTGTCCAAATCCTGGTGGGGGGGGGGGAGGGCAAAGTTGGAGCCAATTTTCTTAAATGAAGTGAAAATGACAGTAAAAATTCAACAATGACCCATTTGGTACAATAAAGGTACTATAAATATATATATATATATATATATATATATATATATATATATATATATATATATATATATATATATATATATATATATATATATATATATATATATATATATATATATATATATAGTTTATATATATATATATAAACTATACTAAACATTTATATATATATATAAAAATGTTTTATATTACTATAAAGGTATATATAAACTAAAGAAAACTGATCTGTTTCTGTTGATGCTTGAATTATGCAGGCTTATCTTAGTATGCAGGCTAAATTGTGGTCTGGGAGGGGAGTTGCCCACCTGCCCCATAGCAAATTACACTCCTGGCTGGCTCCCTTGCTGCAAAATGAGTTGCAGTTTGATTCTTCTTCTTCTTCAAATGTTGTACCCAAACATGTTAAAAAGATGATGCAGAATCTTTCTGTTGATGAAGCCTCTGATATTGATGGTGTTTCAAATGTTGTCATTTGTGAATTGGCTTCTTGCTTAGCCAGTCCTCTTGCTTTTCTTTTTAATATATGCTTAGATTCTGGCAAATGCCTTGCTGCATGGAAAAAGGGAGTGATAGAACCTCTTAATAAGGGTGGATTTCAGTAATTTATCAGGTCCAATATTGTTTTGAAAATAATAATATGTGGCATAAGCACAGTATGGTCTTAGGAAAAAAAGGTCTTGTAATACTCTGTTAATGGATATAAATAATTGTTTTCAAAAGATGGATGACTTGGCACAAAAGATTGATTGTGTCTATTATTTTGTAAGGCATTTGACAAGGTTTCAATACCTCTGCTGTTAAAAAAATGCCAAAAATTATGTGATTAAATACAGAACTCTGGCTTGGATCACAAATTTCCTAACAGGTAGGTCACTGAATGTTAGGATTGGCAAGTCTTTATCTAAACAATGCAGTGTTGAGTAGAATCCCCTAGGGTAGTTCCTTGGGACCAGTTTTGTTTTGTGTATTTATATGATGATGTAAAGCTTTTAGAGGCATGTCTTCCCCAGTAGATGTGACTCTTCTACAAGAAAGTTTAAATGCATTAGTTAATTACTGCTACTACTAACAACTCACCAAAAAACCAAGCCGCCTGAGGCCAACACAGCTGTACACACTCATCCTCTATCCCAATCCATTCAAAGCCTCCCTCTTTACACCCTCTCAGGAAGCTTCCATTTCCCTTAAATCTTTTCTTATAACATCCCCCCAGCCCGACTTAAGGCAATCTGTGTTTTGTAAAGCCCTTGACAGTTGACTGAAAAGGACAATCTTTGGCAATCTGTCATCCTTCATCTACAGAATGTGCTCTAGGAAACTCAACCTTTCTCTCATTATACCCTTAGGAAGCATGATTGAACCATTCTTTTTGTACAGCCTACTGTTTGAGATATGGTCAATCAGTTGCATACCCAAAACAATCCATAGGCAATTTCTATGGAAAAAATCTAACAAATGTTCCTCTGTTTTTTGGAGCACTCATGCTTTAGAACCATACTTGACCACTGTCCTCATTATAGCTTCCAATATTCTAATTTTGGTTTACAGATTTATCTTCATATTCTTCCAAACTTTTTCAGCTGTGAAAAAATACCCTTGGCCTTGTCTATTCTACTTTTAACAAATTCACTCCACCATCTTTACTAATAATACTACCTAGGTAAGTGAAGCTGTCCACTTGATTGACTTTTGGTTACCCAATGTCACCTTTTCATCTTCACTTAGACCTAGCCTGAATAACTTAGTTTTATTAACATTAATTTTTAAACCAATTCTCCCATTTGATTATGTGTTCTCCTATTACCTTTGCTGTGCTCCATAAGGCAAAGTCCATCAGAATGATGAAACTCCACTTAACTCCTGATTTAATATGAAACTAGCTACTTACATCATTTCCAAAGATAATTTCTTAAAATACATTGGCCTGCCATAACAACTGCCATCAGAGGATTGTAGTTTGTTAGTATTTGCTGATGGCAGTTCAGGATTTTTGGATTTTGTGCAAATTAAAGATATTGGCAAATGACTCTTCTTCTTCTTAAGAAAAAGTACCTGGAATCCTAAATGGGCTCCTTTGGGCTTCCAACTGCACTTTTCTTCTTCTTTTTTAGAAATAACTTGGACTCAATCATTTGGTGTCTTTCTGGCTTCAAAGTTGGTGGATTCTCCTCCATGGCATTGAATTTATGTTCTTCCTAGGTGGGGGGGGGGAGAGAAAACTAATTTGTCTTTTTCATAAGGGCCAAACAAGGGAAGCATAGGGTCCTGCTACCATTTCCCTGCAATTTAAGAGTAAAATCAGCAGGCACCCCTACAGCTCTTGCAACAGGACCCTCCCCTTCTTCTGCTTGTCAACCTTTCTTCTTTAAATTTACGATACTTTGGAAGAAGTCACTCACTCAAAGAACATCTAAATTCATTAACACATCAATTGCGTCTCTGTAAAAACTTCTTTTAAATGGAAGCTGGTAAGGGAGCATCCGTAATGAGGTTAATATCAAGTGGAAGTTTAAAATTTTGGAATAGGGCATGCAGTTTATAAATTCCAGGAGTACTTGCAGTGCATTTGAAGAGAAGGTGTTGCAAAGTGGGCCTGATTTATTTCAGGCTGTTAGAAAATTGGAACCGAAGCAGGAGGAGGCTTTCTATAAAGATGTTGGTTTCTAATTGCATCTCTAAGTGAAATTGAATAATTTTGAGCAAGCTGTGGTTTGATAGACTTTGCAGTCTCTACAGCAAGAATGTCCACTTTTTTGTTGCAGTGGATGCCTACATGGCTAGGAATATGCTTGAAAGCCACTGGTATATCAATCTTATATAGAGAATCAAGCTGTTCTCTTATCTCCTGCAAGTCAGTGTCCTTTGCGTTCCAGGTTAAGGTTTTCATTAGTTTAAGAGCAGTCTGAGAATCCAAGAAGATTGCTACTTTGCTGAAATGGGGAGGTGTATTTTTGACTTCCTTTATTGATTCAACTATTGCTGCCAGTTCAGCCATCAAAACTGAGGATCAGTATCATTTATACTGATGATCCATCAGTATAAATGTGCAGATGATCTTTAAACTTTGTAGCCTTTTTTCTTAAAAATTCAGCCATAATTAGTTGATGTGGGATATTCGCCTTTTTGTCTTGTATTGTATAAGCTTTAGGCTGAGATTTGGTTGGCAAAACTTCCATGGAGGAGGGAACTTGAAAAAATTTACCTGAATTTTATCCAATGACCAGTTTGGACAGAGTGCTGAAAAAGCTTACCATGATGCAATCCCGATTTTATTCTGCTGCCTAAACCTCCCGATTATATTCACAAAACCATTCAAGCCTTTTCTTTATCATCGTTTCCAAAATTCTTCCCAGGACAGGTAAGAGTGATATAGGCCTGTAAGAAGATAGTCTTTCTGGTGGTTTATTCGGTTCATTCACTGGAGTAATTATTGACTTCTTCCAAATTTGGGAAAAGTACTTTGCTTCCAGGATTCGTTGTATACATCAATTAGAGGTCTTCTAAATCTCGGCTCTGAATTAGTCAGCATGAAGTAACTTAGTTCATCCTCTCCAGATGCTGAGTCCACATTCACTTCCTCCAGGGCTTCAAGAAGCTCTCGTTCTGTAAATAGTTCCAGAAGTTCCTCCTTGGTCTTTGTTTTGTTGTGGAGTTTGCAAACATGTGGGGTGAGATAAGGAAATGTACTGGGGGCTGGATGTTCGAAAAATTTGGAAAAGGCCTCTGCTTTTTGTTGGTTACTGGTAAGGAGAATGCTGTTATGCTGTAATGTTAGTGTGATACTATCCTTTAGATTTTTCCCTGCCATTTGATTGAGGAAGCTGTGGACATTTGACAGTGGGCAATTCATGTCTAGTTTTTTTGAAAAATTCTTCCATGTTGATCTCTTTGCATTTAGGACTACCTTTTTCACTTTAGCTTCTGCTCTACAGAGATGTATACAATTTTCTCTGCTAAGAAATTTCTGAAACCTGTTTCTAAGTTTGCGTTTTTCTTTGATGGCCTTTTTACAATCATCATTCCACCATACTTTGTTTGTCTTTTTAGGTTGGTGTAGTGTAGGCTGGTTGGAAGATCTTGGAATGGATTCTAAAGCAGTATTTTTTAGAACACTTGTTAGGATTTTGGCTTTTTGGTCAACCTCTGGAGCTTGAAGAACCACTTCATAATTTGTAATATTTAAGATATGTTTGAATCTTTGCCAGTCAGCTTTCTTATAATTAAATCTAAAGGTAGGTGGCACAGTTTCACAGCTCGTGTCATTTATTGTGGTGAGAATAGCAGAATGGTCTGTCTGTAAGTGTTTTACACTATGGATTGCTACATGTGGAAAAAGATATGATGGTTCCCTCTGTAGGTCAATTGTTGAAAAGCTTCTGTTCCTTATTTTGTAATAGGTGTTTAGACCAAACAGTGTAAGGACTAAAGCATCTGGGACCTCTAGAATTACTTTTTCAATGCACTTTCCTGCAGTGTTTGACTGATTTACATCTTCCCACAGGAGACTATGGGCATTAAAACTCACTTAATGGTTGTTAGGTATTTGATTCTAATTCTTATAATTGTGTCTTTTATTGACTCAAACACTTCTCAATTATTAATCTAAGAGTGAAAATTTGGTTGACACATCCTCTGCCCTTCCTAAAACTCACTGCTCTTCTCTCAAAACTTTGTCTACAGCATCTCTAAGTCTAAGTATCATCATAGTATAATTTACTACCTACAGAAACCAAGCTAATGCCTCTATAATTACCACACTCACTCTTATCATCTTTCTTATACAGGGGTTCAATTGTTGTTTTCCTAAAATCACTCAATACTTCCACTTTTTCAAAAATTATATTCATAATCTTCAGTAACTTATTTCCAACCTCATTACTAGCATATTTAAGAAACTCATTTACCACACAATCAGCATGTAGGGCATTATTATTTTAAATCCTTTTAGTACTGTCCCTAATTCTTCCTCACAAAATATTTCTTTCTTCATATCCAAGGTGTGAGAAACGTTTTCATTCTTCTCTATATCCTTTACTGTAACTCTCATGATTTAATGCATTCTCAGAATGTGCTGCACATCTCTCTTTAACTCTTTCCTTATCACTAATTTTTGCCCCATTCCTATCTTTAACTGGGACGCGTCCAGATTGACTACTCCCTTTCAATTTATTAACATGCCAGTACAATATTTTACCATTATGCCATCTAGTTGCATCTTCCAGATCTTTGACAATTTTATTCATGACCTCCACTTCAACCTCCTAAGTTCATATTTTAATCCTTTCTTCACTTTCTTTACATTGCTCTTATTTTCATATTATCTATCTCTCAGATAATTCTTGTACAAACACATTCTCCCCTCTGTTAAACATAAAGCCTTTTCACTAATATTCTTAGCTGTGTTCCTAACGTTTTTCCTTAAGACACCTTCAGCAACTTCAAAAATTATTTTTCTAAAATTATTCCATCCATCTTCCACATTATCAAATTTTAAACTCTCGAGTTTAGTATTCAACTGCTCCTGGAAAGTTGGTCTTAAATTCTCATCCTTGAGTTTATAAACATTATAGCTTCCTTGAAGATAGTTACTGTTCCAAAATTTCAGCTTTAGATTAACCCTAGACACTACTAGTTGGTGATTTTTACTTTTAAAGTAAAAACTATTACCCAAGTATGGTGTTATTTAAATACAGTGTTTATTAATTGGGGAAAATACCATGTGGTGAATTATTGAATGAATGCAGTAGCATGCCAGTATGTCAATGTTGGTGCAGTCGCATGTTCTGTTGATTCTATTAGGAATCTTGGTATTGTTTCTTTATAATCTCCTAAGGTTTTATAAACAAGCATTAGTTGTATTGTGTAAAGGAAACTACAGTTTGATTTGCATCGAACAAATGTTCAGAAGGCTTAACCTACAAAGTTTTACTACACTGTATAAGACAATGATGTGACCTATTAATGAAACTGCAAATCTGTATGGTATCCAACAAGGAAATCTGATTCACAGCTTATTGAAAAAGTGCAAAAACTTGCATTGAAATTTGCTCTGTATTTGAAACATTTACCTTGTGAGTTTAGGCTGAGCTGTTTGAGCCTACAATCTCTGCAATTCAGAAGGGATAGATTCGACTTAGTTAATACATTTTGAACTGTTAAAGGTGTTGATAACTTATCTTTTAGTGATATCTTTCAGTTTACTCATTATTCACTCACAAAGCAGTAGGCTACTCATTGAAATTTTACATACAACCACAAGATTTCACAACATGCTTGGAGCCAACTTCTTCAACTATAGTTACCTTGTCATAGTTGTACAGTGATTTTTTGCTTTTTTTTCTCTTTGTAGTACTCCGTCATTTTCTTTTTGTACAAAGACAGGTTTCAATAAATAATAATAATAATTATAATAAAGGGATTCAAGAAAAGTTAGACAGGGTTGGTGCATTAAATCATAAAACATGTTGCCTAACCATGCTGTTTTAACAAATAATGTTTTAGCTTTTAAAACAGTTTGTTTGGAACCTCTTATTATGAAAGGCAGTAAATAGAACCATAATATTCATGATCTTACTATGAAATGTTTTACTTAGTTCCCCTAAGAAGAGTGCCATGAATTTGTTTCCTTATGTCTTCTGAAGTATTTGTTTGTTTTCAAAATGTGTTAAGCCTATGGAATCTATTTAGTACTTTTTGGTACCAATCATATCAATACCAAGGTGTCCAAACATAGTTTATTATCCCTTTTGTTCATTGCAAAGTTAGTTTATTAGTTGTTGTCAGAATTGGTGTTGTTATTTTTGTAATGTGAAGGGCCAATGGGGCTATTATTTCTATGGCTTTGCTGCTCAGAATCAGAAGTGTTATCTCTATTTTTTTAGACACTTGTTGTTATTTTGTAATAGCTATCAGACTGCTACATTTATGGCTTTTTTTTTATTTGCAACTAGACAAGCCTATGGCTTACTTCATTTTTTGTTTAAAATAGAAAAATAAAATAACTTTTCTAAATCCTGACTAATAATATTTAAAAGAAATTGAAAAATTTGTCTTTAGTTTGAACAGAAAATATTAATATAGCTCAAAATTTTACTCAAATTTTGAATTAAGTTTTCAAAATTTAGAGTAAAAGAAAATGAGACTGAAACAAAGGTAATGAAAAGGATTCTCTTTCCGAAGTCTATATTAGAAGAGGGTTATTAGATAGACATGGTTGCAGAAGTAATAGTAGAAGTACTAGGAATAGAATTGGTAACAATAGTAATAGTAAGCAGTAATAATACTCTCATTGTGCCATTCTGGACTAGTCCAACATCCTATTCTCATGCCCTGATAGTTTCAACTTAATAATTTAAGCCATTTCTGAGATATTGTTGACACACTCTTTTGACAACCTGCATGCACACAATGTTTTTGGTTTAGCCCAACTTAAAAGCCCAAATCAATACCATTATCCTTAGTAATAGTAGTACTAATAGCAGTAATGGTACTGATACTAATAATAGTGGTAGTATGCATGTAGTCTATTCTATTAGTGCAGCATGCCCTGAAAGTTTCTACCTAATACTGTAAGTTGTTCTAAAGATACTGCTAATACATCCTTATGATTGCCTGCATACACATAGCATGTTTCAATTTAATATAACATACCTCTCAACATTTCCTGGGAATGTCTTCTTAATACCCTTAGCCTTAGGAGTAGAAACAGTAGTAATAGTATGCTTATAGTACCTTTTGGCAGTGGTGTATTTAGCATTTCTGTTCTTGGGGAGGGGGCCACTAGCTAGTAGCTACCAGAAGTCCAGAAACATACAGGCAACCATGTGTATTACTGTCATAGTTGCTGTTTTTTGCTTATTTATTACTATGCTGCTAAAAATAGATAAAATAACAAGTTAAATTAAATAAACTAAAGAGCTCTAATCTTTGAATCAGATACAATCAGATACGTGCACACAGATACAATGTGTGCACGACCATTCAACCTGCCCTCTCTTGACTAATTTTGGAGGTATGTTTTAAGCTGCTTTAGCTTGCTAAAGGAATGTTCTGCAGATGTTGTGCTAACAGGGAGAATACAATCAAGAGTTGATGTAGAGTTGGAAAAAAACAGTTGTTGCATGCACCAAGAGTTTCATAACTTTATCAGGATGATAAGACTTCCCTAAGAACCCTCATTTGGCTTGCCAGACAGTTAGCTCAGCAAGGAGGTTAGTCTCAGAGAAACAAAACTGCTTATATTTTTGCAGATTTGTCACAACCTTAGCTAATAAAGCATCAACAAAAAAACAAGGGAAAAGAACTTGGATTTGAAATGCTCTAGCTTGGTTGTTAGGAAATTTCATATTAAGTTCTTCACATGCTGCTTAATGTATGAGGAAAAGAAGGTCTTTGCCAAAAAGGGAAGTGTGTGAAGAGGAGAATCACCAACGTTGGCATCTTAGTGTTGATGAGGGTGTCCCAACACTTTTAGCTGTCTAAATTTCTTTTCCAAAAAAAAGGAAAATACACTTCCACTAGCTCTTTTAATACAGACTTGCATAAATTGATATGTTCACAGCAGGTAAGTTGATCTAAATTTTCCTTCTGAAGAGAAATTGAAGTTGAAAACAGAATTGAACTCATTTTTTCACAAGAACTCTGAGGGAAAATGAAGCAGAACTATGTAGTGGCTGGTACTAATGAGTTGGCTTTTTGCCATTAGACCTGGATCAGACTGGTTCTCAACAAAGCTCTCCAGTACTCCAACAACAGCAGGGAAAAGCTCCAGAAAAGTAACCCATTCAGCCCTCCATGTTTCACAAAATTCATCAAGAATTTGGATTTTACCTTTTCCATCAAGAAAAGGGGTCTTTCAAACCAACCCTGTGACACAAAATTGAAGGAGCGTTAGCTTTTTTGTATGTGGCAGAGCAGAAACTAATGACTCAGTTCGTTTGGGGAAATAGGAAAAAACAACTTCTTGCAACTACCCATGTAGTATTTGAATTAAATCCAGACAAAAGGCCTTCACCAAGGCAAGATTTAAGCAATGCAAAGTACAATGCATATAATAGCAAGTGGATACTGCTTTTGTGTCTCTGCTTGAGTGCCTTTATACAGACCAGATATGCTACTACCTCAATGAAGCCATTTTCAACTAACTTGTTGATGTCTAATCCAAACCTAAGCAGAGTCTAATAATTTACTTTGCAAGACTTATGCCAGCCAAGTCATTCACAGTGTTGGAATGTAAAAAAAAAAATCATGATTGTCATAGAAATGGACAACAAGAACAAACTGTTCTTATGAAGTAACAGTATTCATCCCATCAGCCAATATTGAAAAACACTTGGCAATTTTCGCTCTTTTCGAAAATTTGTCCTGAATGATGCTGTCATCAATGATATTATTTTGCTCTAGAGGAGATGTATATTTCAAGCTTTTAGAAGATGGTTCGAAATGCTACCACAATTTTGTGTTTTTGTAATCCATCATAAATTACAATAACCCTCTGAATACTACTACTACTACTAACAACTCACCACAGCACCAAGCCGCCTGAGGCCAACACAGCTACGCATGCTCCTCCTCCATCTCAATCTATTCAAAACCTCCCTTTTTACACCCTCCCAGAAAGTTCCCATTTCCTTTAAATCTTTCTTTATGACGTCCTCCCACCCCAGACAAGGATGACCTGCTTTCCATTTAGCCCTAGATGGTTGGCTGAAAAGGACAATCTTTGGCAATCTGTCATTCTTCATCCGCACAGCAGGCCCTAGCCACCTCAACCTTTCTTTCACTATAACCCTAGAGAGCGGTCTTGAACCACATTTTTTGTACAGCCTATTGTTTGAAATAAGGTCAGTCAGCCAGGGACCCAGAACAATCCGTAAGCAATTTCTCTGGAAAATATCTAGCAAATCTTCATCCGTTTTTTAAAGCGCCCTTGCTTCAGAGCCATATTTGACCACTGTCATCACTGTAGCTTCTAATATTCTAAACTTGGTTTGCAGACTTATCTTCCTATTCTTCCTAACTTTTTTAACTGTGAAAAATCACCCTGAACCTTGGCTATTCTACTTTTAACATCTTCACTGCTCCCACCATTTTTACTAGTAATACTACCAAGATAAATGAAGCTGCCCACCTAATCAATCTTTTCGTTACCAAATGTCATCTTTTCATCTTCACTTATTCCTAGCCTTAGTGACTTAGTCTTCTTAACATTAATTTTCAAATCTATTGTAGCATCCTGAACTCGCAAAACTTCTAAAACTTCATTCATTTTGCTCACACTTTCATCTAGGATGCTTAAATCATCAGCATAATCTAAGTCCAGGATACTTTTTCCTCCCCATTTGATTCTGTGGTCTACCATTGTCGTTCTTGTGCTCTTTAAGATAAAGTCCATCAAAACAATCCATATAAAGGGGGATAGAACACAACCCTTCTGAACTCCTGATTTAATACAAAACCAGCTGCTAACCTCATTTCCTACCTTAACTGCAGCAGTGTTATTCTTGTACATAGCACTAATCACTTTAATGTATTTGTCTGGTATACCAAACAAGAATAAAACCTTTATTAAATCTCTTCTATCAACAGAATCGAACGCTTGCTTATTACCTATAAAACTGAGGACCAAAGGTGTTTGACAACTCAGGCACTTGTCAATTATTAACCTAAGAGTGAAAATTTAGTCAACATATCCTCTACCTTTTCTAAAACTGCACTGTTCTTCTTTTATAACTTTGTCTACAGCATCTCTTAGTCTGAGAAGTATCATATTGTAGAGTAATTTGCTACCTACTGAGATCAGATTAATGCCTCAATAATTACCACACTCACTCTTATCACCTTTCATATAAAGTGGCTCAATTATGGTTTTCCTAAAATCGTTAGGTACCTCCCCTTTTTCAAACATCATATTCATAATCTTCAGTAACTTATTTCTAACCTCAGAGCCACCATATTTAAGAAACTCATTTACCACTATCAGCAACTAATCCCACAGGATTAGTTCATGAAAACCACAAGATAGAATAGCCTGGACAATTGGTCTTAATATTTCTTAGTTTTAATCCTTTCCTTGTGATCTTGCAAGTTCAATTGCTTCATTTTGAATGATTTTTCCTTCTTGTATTTTGATAAACACGATAGATGTTTGTACTGCAGTAACATGATATTGTCTTTCACCATAAAACTTGAACTCAGTGAGAATTTCTTTAACGTCAGTATATGGCTTCAAAATTAAGCATCCAAGCGTCTGATTTGAATCTTTATTTGTCTCAGATTCGGCAAATAGGAAGCAGTGTTTTTAGAATGCATCTTTTTTGAAGGGCTGAACCCTGAACACTTTTGGAGTTATGTACTTTGAAAAAGACAACTTTTGTCACTATATCCCTGACATTCCGGTTAACTATTTCAGGAAACTCATAGTCCTTTTTTGGTTTCCAGTGCCTACACATTTAGTCCAATTTTATAGCCTCAGAAATCTGGTAAAGGTTATCAAAGGACTCCAGACCAATGTCAAGCAAGGTGATTATGGGCGCAATGACTGAGATGTCGTCTGATTGTTGGTCTATTTTATGGGAGGGATTATTAATGCTTTGGCTTAGAAGTTATTCTAATGTCTAGGGCAAATTAACTTGAAAAGTTGGTTTAATTTATTAATTTTAGAACTAAAGCATTTAAATATTTTTCAGAGATTGAAACACAAAACGGAAGATTTTTCAATCCAATGACCAATAGGCGTTTTGTGTGGCTCTGTTAATCAACATTAGTTGCAGTTTTTTTTTTTCTAAACGGCCATCGGCCTTCCTCCTAAGTCCTCTTCCCTTTCTGCTGATCTGACGATTTTTTTTTACACATGAGCTCTGACGCCTTTTCTTTCAGACCATGACAAAAAAAAAACGACCTAATTCATATTCTTGCGTTTTATTGAAATTTGAACTCATAACCTTAAATTCAAAAATAGGTTTTCAGTTCTTGAAACCTTCAAAGCTGCATAATTGTCTGCCATGTTTCGTATTTTATTTGATTCTTATGCTAATTCCCAGAGGAGATACGAAAACTGACCTCAGTGTTGTTTCTTTGCAGACATTAGGAGAAAGGGCTTGGTTAAACAAATGGGAAAATGAATCAAGGCCTTGTAGCTTCTCCAATAGAGTAACAGACTTACAGCAGCCACTGTATAATAACAAGAATTTTTAGAAGTTTTGTAACTTCTCTGATGTATTAAAGAAAGTTAATGTGTTACTAAGGTTAGGGTTTACAAGTATTCTTTTAGAATTTGAAGGGAAAAATGGTATTAAAACTGTTGTAGAGGTTTTTTTTTATTGGTCAACATAGTTGACAATAATTGTAGATCTACATCCCATAGAAAACTGATCTGGATCACTAGCGTCAATACAATGCTGTTACAACGCTATTCTGTTTCATTCTTAATGTTCAATCTTTCTCAGGCATTTAAAAACGTGAAAAAAGGAAAATGGTGCATAAAGCTACAATAAAAAGCCATTCATTGATAATCCCTTTGACTGGAATGTTTTGCCAGGAATGAAATTAGCCAAGTTCCTTCTACCTTTGCTTCAATAACTGGAACAGTAGGATTCCAAGCACATCTTCATCAACTACACGCAGTGTTTAAAAAAATGACATAGAGATTATAGACAGTTTTGGGTACTTATGCATTATAGCGCCTCCACTCAAGAAGTTTGATGTGATCTGTCCTGCGTTAAACCGGTTTGTCTGTCTGTATTTGATGACAATTAGTTAATGCATAGTAAGATAAATTACTGTATGGGTATATTTTAATTAAATATTTAATATACAGAGTTGGTGTTTTGTTAGGTTAGGTATTTAATTTAACGCGTTCTGGGTGGCTTGCTTTCCATAATTCTTTGTTGTAGGTTCCTTAATTTTGTTTCTAAAGTATTATATTTTTAACATAATTAGGTATATTTCTTTAGAATTAACCTAACTTTCACTTCTTGAGTGGGGTCGCTGTTATACTAATGGTTAGGTTAGGTATTTAATTTAACACGTTTGGGGTGGTCTGCTTTCCATAATTCATTGTTGTAGTTTCCGTAATTTTGTTACTACAGTATTATATTTTCATCATAATTAGGTATATTTCATTAGGATTAACCTAACTTTCACTTCTTGAATGGGGTCACTATAATACATAAGTACCCAGTTTTGTTTTGCCATTAAGATATAGAGTTGGTGTTTTGTTAGGTTGGGTATTTAATATAACGCGTTCTGTGTGGCCTGCTTTCCATAATTCTTTGTTGTGGTTTCCTTAATTTTGTTACTAAAGTATTATATTTTCATCATAATTAGGCATATTTCATTAGGATTAACCTAACTTTCACTTCTTGAGCGGGTCGCTATAATATATAAGTACCCAGTTTTGTTTCGCCATTAAGATAACTGTCAATATATATTGCGCTTTCTTTTTAAATCAAACAGTTCGTGGTAACGAACTGTAAGTAAGGAGCGACCCGGCTCAATGGTAACCGAAACTCTAGAAAACGGGTTTTTGATACCAATAGATACATAAAAAAAATCAGATTTCAATGCTGATTTCAAATATATAGCTTTCATCAAGTTTAGTGCTACCCATCAAAAGTTACGCGCCTGAGAAAATTTGGCTGATTTTCAAAAAAAAGGGGGAAAGACCCCCTAAAAGTTTTAGAACATTAATGAAAATTACACCATCATATTCAGCGTATCAGAAAACCCTACTGTAGAGGTTTCAAGCACCTATTTACAAAAATGTGGAATTTTGCATTTTTTGCCAGAAGAAAGATCACGGATGCGTGTTTATTTTTTTTTATTTTTTTTTTCCCCGGGGTGATCGTATCGACCCAGTGGTCCTAGAATATCGTGGGAGGGCTCATTGGAACGGAAATTAAAAGTTCTAGTGTCCTTTTTAAGTGACCGAAAAAATGGAGGGCAACTAGGCCCCCTCCCACGCTTATTTTTTTCCCAAAGTCACCCAATCAAAATTTTGATATAGCCATTTTGTTCAGCATGGTCGAAAATATGATAAATATGTCTTTTAGGATGTCTTAATCCCCCGAAGTCCCCAGGGGGAGGGCTAAAAGTTATGAACTTTACCCAATATTAACATATAGTATTGGTTATTGGGAAGTATACAGAAGTTTTCAGGAGGGTTTTTTTCTGGTAGTGGGAGGGAAGGATGGGTGGGGGGTTATGTTGGAGGATATGCCCATGAAGGAAGTTTTCATGGGGGAAGGGAAATTGCCATGAAGGGGGCGCCGGACTTGCCAGCATTATTTGTTTGTTCTTGGTAAGCATACAGAAATTTTCAGGAAGGATTTTTTTCTGGAGGGGGGGGGCTAGAGGAGGGGGTTACTCTGGAGAATATTTCCGTGGAGGATGTTTCTTTGGGGTAAGGGACATTTCTATGAAGGGGGGGAGGCGCCGGATTTCCAAGCATTATTTAAAAAACGATCAGAAATTAAATAAAAAAAACAAGTTTTTTTTCAACTGAAAGTAAGAAGCAATATTAGAACTTAAAACGAACAGAAATTATAACGTATGTGAGGGGGTTCTCCCCCAAGTCAATAACTCGCTCTTTACGCTACAGTTTTTTTTATTTCTTTAAAAATATCTATATATTATAATTAAAAGGCCTTTTTTTTTGAGGGGTTTGTGAATAAAAATTTTTTTTAAATTTTAAAATAAAGAGCTTGTTATTGAATAAGGGAGAACCCCCTCATATACGTAATAACATATATGTAATAAAAAAGAAACAATAAAAAAAAGCAAGCGATACGGCTCAATAGTAATCGAAACTTTTAAAACGGAATTTTGATGTCAATAAATGTATCAAAAGAATGGGCTTATAATGCTGATTCTAAATATATAAATTTTATTAAGTTTAGTATTACTCATCAAAGGCTACGAGCCTGAGAAAATTTACCCGATTTTTTAAAGAGGGGGAAACATCCCCTACAAGTGAAAGAATTTTAATGCAAATCACACCGTCAGATTCAGCGTATCAGAAAACCCTATTACATAGGTTTCAAGCTCATATCTGCAAAAATCTGCAACTTTGTATTTTTGCCAGAAGAAAAATACACGAACATAGAAGTTAGTTACGTAAGTTAATTTGTAAAGACATCCATTTAGCAAAAGAAAAGTAAAATTTTTATGCAAATTTTGTTTACTTATTCAATGACGGTTAGCCAAAATAAAAGCTGCATTAACTAAAAAACGATCAGAAATTAAATAAAAAAAACAAGTTTTTTAAACTGAAAGTAAGGAGCGACATTAAAACTAAAAACGAACAGAAATTATTCTGTATTTGAAAGGGACTGTCCCCTCCTCACCACCTCAATCTTTACGTTTAAGTTTTACTTCTTATAAAAACTCTATTAAAAAAAAAATAGCGTAAAGATTGAGGAATGGTAGCGTGGACAGCCCCTTTTAAATACGTAATGACTTCTTTTTTTTTTATATTTTAATGTCGCTCCTTACTTTCAGTTTAAAAAACTTGTTTTTTTTTATTTAATATCAATAAGGCACATCGAGTCAAATACTAGCGGCGAAGCTTACGTAGCTTTCAAACTTATCAAACGTTACTATGAAATAAGACTTGCTAGATACTCGAGCTAAGAGATGGAATGAATAAGGAAATGAAAATTCTCGGCTAAGGATGTGAGCGAGATCTTAAAAGTGTAGGATCTAGACCTAGACAGATATGTAAAAGATCTATAAAGGGGAGAAATATTGCTGTGCAACACTTCCAATATATTAGCGGAGTATGCAACAATAAATCAAGAGGAGTGCTGAGAGCAAGACATCAAACTCTTAAAAAATATTCTTTGAGAATTTTAGGGAGGAGGGGGCCAGTTCAAAATCCTCCTCAACATTCCGTTAAAGTTTCACCATAATATGCTTAGCTTCAGAAGTGCAAATAGTTTTTGATGTAGTAATAGTAGTACTATTATTATTATTATTACATTATACAATTATACAATTATATTATTATTATTATTACCATACAATCCGCCGAAGCTAATTTTGTAACCTTTGGTTAAATTTGGTTAGTATATAACGGGTTTTTAAGACCCAGTGAGTTTAATGGCTTCAACAGGGCCCACCAGCGTGTGCACACGCCTCATGAGTTACAAACTTTCTCCCAGTAATGGGTTAAATTGCATGGTGATGCAGAACACCATCATGGGAGGATCCTCTTTAGGAAGACAACTGCAGCAGGGCGTAAGATCCAGATCTATGGACAACGGCCTCTGCAAATGGCTGCCTCGATACTTTCAGAATACCTGAAAGACTGAGGACCTTGCAGTGAACTTTATACCCACTTGAGGAGTGGTGCCCCTTGAGGAAATTATAGACTAGTATACGATACAGCATTTGTATTGGATTCTGATCAATTGATAATTCTTCTGGGCTTGGTCTGTTTTGGTGGGCGTTTTCGGACTGAAAAACGTCTTCCTCGCTAATTTATCTACTGTGGGTTTTCTCTCCGTAGTAGCATAATATTTGTAGGCATGAATATATAATGAGTCGGAGGTAATAGGCTTGAGACTGTCTGTGCAGGATTTCGACTTCTGTTGGTAAAAGAGTATGGCCAAGTGTTGTAAACCATGTTCTGACCAAGATGGGCCCAGGATTGCACAAAGCTTCCATTCATTCTGGAGGTACCAGGGACTTCTTGCTGTCCGGTTCTATGTCGGCTTAAGCGCTTCAGTGTATACTTGAAAAGATGTGTTGGCCCCTGTCTTATACTGGTATCCGGGACCATTGCTTTTCCTGTGGCCAAAATAATTTCAATGATTTAAAGAACATGAAAATTGGAACTTGGAATGTTACAACGTTAAAAACTGACGACAGTATAAACATTCTGACTGATAAACTTAGATGCTTCAAACTGGACTTATTAGGAGTTTCAGAAACGTATATCACAGGGGTAGGCAGCATGAAATCAGGTAATATAGAATTTGTTTACTCAGGCTGGAAGGATGGGGTACACAGACAGGGAGTTAGGCTTATGATGAATGAGGAAGCTGCTAAGTCTTGTTTAGGATGGGAAGATATTAATAACAGAATACTAATCGCCCACTTCATGACTAAAAAGTTCAGGGTATCAATTATAGTAGTATATGCCCCTCGGCTGTCCTCTGACAGTTCATCTGAGTAAGTTCCAAGAAAAACGCAAAAACCTTGTTTGCTCTATGCATTTTTACCGTGTTTATTTAAACAATGAAGTGATGATGCTCATTGTATGATGCTGCTGATTGTTTTCACTGATCAAGTGTAATTTGTCAGATACTAGATTTTGGCGTAAATGTCGATTTCTAGTATGTACATGCTAGGTACGACACGAAAATAATGGTGAGCTCCTGTGTAGATACCAGGTAATATCATCGAAACTAATCATCGGAGAATAATTTCGTTTGCACCATCGGATTCCTCGTGGTCTGACTAGGCGGGATCCACTCTTAACTAAAATTTGAATTTTTTTTTTGTAGATACTAGGTTTTGTCAGAGGACAGCCGCTTTGTAGAACCGACTGATGGAGATACTAGTGACTCAGAGGAATCTTACTTACAGTTACAGGAGCAAATCGACAGGGTTCAGGTAGAAATATGGTGTTTTCACTAGGAGATTTTAACGCACAGGTCGGTAGAAATAGGGATAAATGGTACACTACCCTAGGTAAATTTGGTGTAGAAAAAGAAAACAATAATGGATACAGACTGTTGCAATTTTGTAGGTATAATAATCTAGTTATAACCAATACGCTGTTTGGTCATAATTTGGCCCATAAGTTAACATGGCATTCACGTGATGGTAAGACAGCAAGCCTTATTGATTATGTTATTGTAAACCGAAGACTAACAGGATCAATAGAAGATACTAGGGTATATAGGAGTGCTGTTTTGATACTAAAAGTAAAGATGACCATCTGGTAGTGTCTAGGGTTAATTTAAAGCTGAAATTTCGGAATTGTAGCTACCTCCCGGGATGTTATGATGTTGGTAGACTCAGGATGAGAATTTGAGAGAAATTTTCCAGGAACAGTTGAATACTAAACTGCAGAGTTTATAATTTGACAATATGGAAGATGGATGGAATAATTTAAGAAAAACAATTTTTGAAGTTGCTAAAAGCTTTATGTTTAATAGAGAGGAGAAGGGACTTGAACAAGAATTATCTGAGTGGTAGATCATATGAAAACAAAAGGAATGTAAAGAAAGTGGAGAAAGCATTAAAATATGAACTAAGGAGGCGTGAAGAAGAGGTCATGGATAAAATTGCCGAGGATTTGGAAGATGCAGCTAGACAGCATAATAGTAAAATATCGTACTAGCATGTTAATAAATTGAGAGGGAGTAGTCAATCTGGACTTGTTCCAGTTAAAGATAGGAATGGGGCCACAATTAGTAATAAGGAAAGAGTTAAAGAGAGATGGGCAGAGCATTTTGAGAATGTGCTAAACCGAGATAGAGTTGCAGGAAGAGATATAGAGGAAAATGAAAAATTTTGTGATACCTTGGATGGGAAGTAAGATTTGTTTTGTGAGGAAGAATTAGCGACAGTACTAAAAGGATAAAAAAAAAATTTCTTTTACTAAAGTACTAAAATTTTGAAATATATTGTAGGAAATACTCAGTAATATGATACTTTTTAGATTGAGAGATGCTTTAGACAAAGTTTTAAGAGAAGAACAGTGCTGTTTTAGAAAACGTAGAGGATGTCTTGACCAAATTTTCCCTCTTAGATTAATAATTCATAAGTTCCTGAGTTACCAAACACTTTTGGTCATCAATTTGATATATTATGAGCAAGCTTTTGATTCTGTTAATAGAAGAGATTTAGCAAAGGTCTTATACTTGTATGGTATTCTAGAAAAATACATAAAAGTGATTAATGCTATGTACGAGAATGACACTGCTGCGGTTAAGGTAGGAAATGAAGTTAGCAACTGGTTTCGTATTAAATCAGGAGTTAAGCAGGGTTGTGTTCTATTCCCCTTTATATGGAACATTTTGATGGATTTTGTCTTAAGAAGCCCAGGAAAGGCAATGGGAGACCATGGAATCAAACGGGGAGGAAAAGATCTCCAGGACTTAGATTATGTTGATGATTTAAGCATCCTAGAAGAAAGTGTGAGCAAAATGAATGAATTTTTAGAGGTTTTGCAAGTTCAGGGCGTTAGAATAGATTTAAAAATAAATGTTAAGAAGACTAAGTCACTAAGGCTAGGAATAAGTGAAGACGGAAAGGTGACGTCGGGTAATGAAAAGATTAATCAGGTGGACAGCCTCACTTACCTTGCTAGTCTTTATAGGTTAGACGGTGGGAGCATTGAAGATGTTAAAAGTAGAATAGCCAAGGCTTGGGGTGTTTTTTTCACAGTTCAAAAAAGTTTGGAAGAATAGGAAGATAAGTCTGCAAACTAAGACTAGAATATTAGAAGCTTCAGTGATGATAGTGGTCAAATATGACTCTGAAGCTTGAGCGCTCCGAGAAGCGGATGAAGATTTGGTAGATGTTTTCCAGAGAAATTGCATATAGATTGTTCTGGGTACCCGGCTGACTGACCATATTTCAGACAGTAGGCTGTACGAAAAGTGTTGTTCAATCCCGCTTTCTAGGGCTACAATGATAGAAAGGTTGAGATGGCTAGGGCACGTTCTGTGGATGAAGGATGACAGATTATCCTTTTCCGCTAACTGTCTAGGGCTATACGGAAAGCAGATCCTCCGCTGATGGGGTGGGAAGACGTCATAAAGAAAAATTTAAAGCAAACGGGAACTTCCAGGGAGGGTGTAAAGAGGGAGGCTTTGAATAGATTGGGCTGGAGGAGTGTGCCTAGCTGTGTTGGCCTCAGGCGGTTCGGTGCTGCGGTGAGTTGTTACTAGTAGTAGTAGCAGTTATGGTAGTAGTTGTAGTGGCAGTTACCGATTGTATTAATAGTAGTATGCACATTGTGCCTTTTGGTTTGTTCAAAATCCTCTTTAACTTGTCCTGAAATTTTTAACTTAAATACCCTAGACATTCATGGGATATTGCTGACACGCCTCTTTGACAACCTGCATGTACAGAGTGTGTTTTGATCTAGTTCAACTTTCCCCTGAACATTTCAAGAAAGTTTCACCTTCCTATCCTTAACCTCAGTGGTATTAGTTGAAGTAGCAGCAGTAGTAACCGTAGAAGTATGCACAGAGGGCGTTCTGGTTTGTTAGAAATTCCACTCAACAAGCCTTAAAATTTCCACTTAATGCTGTAAGACATTTCTATACATCCTTTTGGCGACCTGAATGCACATTGTGTTTTGATTTAGTTCAACATTCCCCTAAATATTACCTGAAAGTTTAACCTTAATACCATTAGCCTCAGTAGAAGCAGTAATAATACCAGTTACAATAGTAGTAATGGTGGTAATATGTACATAGTGGCTTTTGGTTTGTTTAAGATTACCTCACCATGTCTTGAAAGTTTAAACTTAATACTCTAAGTTGTTCCTAAGATGTTGCTTATATACTCTTTTGTCTACCTTCATGCATGTAGTGTGTTTTGATTTTATTGAAACTCTCCCTAAACGTTTTCTGAAAGTTTAATTTTAAAACCATTAGCCTCACGAGTTGCAGTAATTGTATTAGTAGTAGTATGCACATAGTGCCTTTTAATTTGTTCAAAATCCACCTCAACATACCCTGAAAGTTTCAACTTAATAATCTAAGCCTTTCCTGAGATATTGCTGGTACATTCTTTTGATAATCTACATGCTCATAATATATTAATTTAGTTCAATATTCCATGAAAGCTTCACCTTAATACCCTCAGCTTCGCTAGTTGCAATAGTTGTAGCAGCATTAGTAGCATATGCACATAGCACCTTTTGTTTGTTTTTTAACTTCCTCCTCAACACATTCCGAAAGTGTCAACTTAATACTACGTATGAAGCTAAGAGAGGAAAAGAAATAATAAATGATAAATAAAACCAAAAAAGGCTGAGAAAACGAGGATCTTAGCTTCATACGTCATGTATAGCCAGTGTGGTCTTAGAAAGTATTTAAGCTTAATACTATAAGCAGTTCTTGGTATCGTTGCTGATACATCTTTTTGACACCCTGCATGCACGTAGTGTTTTTTGATTCAGTTCATTATTCTCTCAATATTCCCTGAAATTTTCACCTTAAAACCCTTATAGTAGGAGTAGTAGTATTAGCAGCAGTAATGGTTGTAGCAGTAGTAGTAGTATCATTAAAATATTGCCTTTTGGTTAGTTCAACATCTCCTGCAACTTGTAAGTTTCAAGTTCATACTCCAAGCCATTCCTAAGATAGTACTGACATGCCCTTTTGACAACCTGCATTTACACAGTGCGTTTTGATTAAGTTCAACTGCCCTCTCAATATTCCCTGAAGTTTTCACCCTCATACTCTTAGTCTTAGTAGTAGTAGTAGTCATAGTAGTACTTATAGGAGTTTTAACAGCAGTGGTAAACGATTGTAGTAACAGTAGTTGCAGTATTACTGGTTGCAGTAGTAGTATGCACATATTGACTTTTGGTCAGTTGAACATCCCTCTCATCATGCTCTGTAAGTTTCAATTTAGTATTATAAGTCATTCCTAAGATATTGCTGATATGCCCTTTTGACAACCTGTATCTACATAGTGTGTTTTAATTGAATTTAAATTCCCCCTAAACATTTCCAGAAATTTTGACCTTAATACCCTTAGCATTAATAGTAGTCACAATGGAAATAGTAGTTGTAGTAGTAGTGGCAGTAGTAGCAATAGTGGTATTAAGTTCCAACTTAATACCCTATGGCATTCCTGAGACATGCCCTTTTCACAACATGCATGCACAGAGTTCATTTTGACTTAGTTCAACTTTCCTCTCTACACTCCCTGAAATTTTATGTTAATAGCCTTAGTAGTAGGAGTCATAATAGTAGCAGTAGGAGTATTAGTGTTGTATCAGTAGTGGTAGTAGCAGTAGTTGCAGCAGTGTTAGTAGTAGAAGTAGTATACGCACATTGTCCTTTGGTCAGTTGAACAGCCCCCTCTTTGTGCCCTGGAAGTTTCAACTTAAACCGCTAAGTCGTTTCTAAGATATTATTGATACACCCTTTTGACAACTGGTATTGATACAGTGAGTTTTTATTTAATTCAATTTCCCCCTTGATATTTCCTCAAATTTTTACCTTTATAACCTGACCCTTAGTAGTTGTTGTAACAGAAGTAGTAGCAGTAGTAGTAGTGGTGGTGGTAGTAGTAGGATTAGCAGTAATATTAAGTGTTATTGCACATATATTGCCTTTTGGTCAATTGATCATCCCCTTTATTATTCCCTATAAGTTCCATATTTATACCCTAAGTCATTTCTGAGACTCATCCTTTTGACAACCTGCATCCACATAGTGTGTCTTGATTTAGATCAAAGCTCCCTTTAACATCGCCTGAAAGCTTCATTTGAATGCCCTAGGCCTTTTTGGACACCATAGATCAAACATGCCCCCCTTTCCCAATAACAAATGCGATATAATAACAGTGGACAAATTGTATAACTCACAGCCTTTGTCCCAAGAGCTGTGGGGGAGTTGTCATACCAAGAGGAATGGTTATTGGACCTTTCAAATATGCCTAACAAGATTACCATCTGGAAATGTTGATCACATGTCTTTGGGGAAAAGATGGGAGTGGAAGGGGAAGTGACTGCCCTCCAAACTTTTGAGTCTTAAGATGGGCAATAGAACTTTCAGTTTCCAATTGAATGAGCCCCGTCCAAAGCTTCCTACGATTACTGCTTCCATATGAAGTGACTTGGTGAAGAAAATAATACGTTGAACCCACTTCACTCTTCACTTAGGCAGGGCCATTGCCTATGATTTGGCCTTTTAGGGGGAATCATCTAGGACATCTCTTGTGGACTCCTTGCCAACAAAATATTGCGTTAATGTTGAAGGAATTTTGAAAAAAACCTCATTGCATATTTTAGTTTTTAATGATTGAATTATATTGGTGTTCAGTTATGGGATCACCAAATCAAGATGAAACTGGTACAAATATTTAGAATTATCTAACATGAATCTCACAGAAGGAACTCGCAACTGTACTTCATGAATTTATTAGTTTGTTTGCAGCTTTGAAATCTTATTCAGTTTCATTGTTTGCTTTTTAGTCCCAAGTTAAGTGCTATTCTGCCATTTTAAGTTTTTTTTTATCCTAAGGTTTTCTTTTTCAGCCTTGTTTCATTCTTTTATGTCCTTTTTAGTTTTTAAACCAATTTTTCAGACCTTTTGTTCTTTTTCGCCAGTTTCATGACACCTCTGCTTTTATGTTGGAATGGTAAAAAGGGCTCCCAGAATTTAGAAAAAATATTGGTCTTTTTTTACAAGTCGAACATTCAGTTTTTTATCCAAAGATAATCTCTCGCTTGACACAGCCAATACTTTACTCTAAATCTTTGTAGAAAATTGTGATCCAGCCCTATTATTTCTTGACTATCGCTATTTGAAATGGGCTACTGTTGCCGAAGTGATATTTGTAACTCAAACATTCGAAATATTATATTTATTGGCTAGTTCTATTCCTATTTTTGGTTCTCAACATCATTACATCTTTTCATACTCTCCAAAATTTCCTATGTATTGAAGGCCAGGTAGAAATCTTTGTCATGTGCATAATTGTTAATAACACTCAAAACATTAAAAATGGTTTTCTCCGTTACTTTGCTCTTTATGCTTTTGCTAAAACTTGTGTTGTGTAGCATACCATTTTTTGAGTTTTCGTACCTGCACTGCTGCTAACACTTTTACTCTGGCTAAAACTCATTCTACCAAAACTACTTTTACCTCAACTATTCCTAGTGTTCATCTAACAAAGCTAATGCTCTACTTTAGCTGTTTGTAAAACTCCGTGTCCAGCCCTAGCCTACTATTATCGCTTCAACTATTTTCACTCCTACTATCACTAATCCCACCAAAGCAACATTTACAATGATTAATTCAAATCATCATTTATTGTAGACATTGTATACTTTCTATGGCATGGTCCAAACATAGTGTCTTTTAGTCAATCAATTTATTGTCGTCAATAATCAATAAGTCAATCAATAGTCAATTTATAGTTTTTTTTAGTTCTTACAAAAGAGCTATTTATTCTAATTAAAACCTTTGTGACTCAGGGGTCATTCTTAAAGACTTGGAACAAAATTTGAACGTTAGCGTAAAGAGCGAAGTATTGACGAGGGGGCAAACCCCTTGATATACGTAATAATTTATGTTTGTTTCAGTTTTAGTGTTGCTCCTTACTTGCAGTTACAAAAAAAACTTGTTTTTTGTTTGATGTATTTTGAGGGTTGGCCAATATCTATAAAGATGCTTTTTTTTGCTTGGCAATGTAGTGAAATAAACTGATTAGAAAAAAGTCTTTTGAATGAGGAAAAAACTTATCTAGTCATCTAATTAAAGAGTGAGATACTTAATTTATAGATTATTTACCACAGTTTTTGTTTGTCTAAAATACCCCTTGAATTATTGCTAAGTAACAGGAACTGTGTTAAGAAGCTTTTTGGATAAGAAAGGGTCGATTTAGTCAAATATCTAAATAGCAACGATAAATAATACCAAAAGTTTCTGTTGTAGCCTATCTTTCAGGATTTAGAATAGAGCTTGTCAAGGAATTCTCATTTTATTATTATGGGAAGCTTATGGCTGCCTTTTTTGGAACTTCAAACTCGGCAGTAAAAGTATGTCAAGAAAAAGTACTATTTTGTTTGCAAGGTATACTTTTAGAGTTATGGATGATCATTATTTAGCTCTTTGTTTTGCTGTACAATAAAGCAAAAAGCAAAAAATGTTTTTGGATAAGAAAATAGTTTGCTTAGTCAGGTAAGTAAACACCAAAAAAGAGTAATTACAAAAAGATCCTATAAGATAATTGTTGTACTTTCCTGAATATCGAAAATACAGACATAAGAGATAGAAAACAGTTGAAAACAGATATAAAATGTTATTGGAATGTTTTTTCTTTTTACATTTTCTGAGGACTCTATTTGTTAATAAAGGCTAATAAGACAAATTAAACCTATTTGCAGGTCAGCAATGCCACTTGGATTCATGGAAGATCCTGATAAAATCTTGGATGAAGCCCTTGCAAATGCCAAAAACCATGGATTTCAAATGAAAAGGTCATTAGATAATGGAAAATTAATGGATGCATTAAAATATGCATCCTCAATGCTTTCAGAACTGCGAACATCTCTGCTATCACCAAAAAGCTACTATGAGTTGTATATGGTTGTTTGTGATGAACTAAGACATTTGGAAACATATTTGTATGAAGAATTTCAAAAGGGGAAAAAGGTGACAGACCTGTATGAACTTGTCCAATATGCTGGAAATATAGTCCCTAGGTTATATTTGCTTATTACTGTTGGTCTTGTTTACATTAAGGTAACAATGAGTACACGAAAAGAGATACTCAAAGACTTGGTGGAAATGTGTCGAGGTGTGCAACATCCTCTTAGAGGTTTATTTCTTCGAAATTATTTACTTCAATGTACGCGTAACATCTTACCTGATGAAGTGACAGAAATTGAAAGTGGTTCAGGCATAGTTAATGACTCAATTGAATTTATTCTACTCAATTTTGCAGAAATGAATAAGCTTTGGGTCCGTATGCAACATCAAGGCCACACTAGGGAACGTGAAAGGAGGGAAAAAGAACGACAAGAACTTCGCCTCCTTGTTGGTACTAATCTGGTCAGGCTTGCTCAACTTGAAAGTGTTGATATTGAAATGTATGAAAGAGTTGTTCTTCCTGGAGTTCTTGAGCAAGTTGTCAGTTGTAGGGATGCAATTGCGCAAGAATACTTGATGGAATGCATTATTCAAGTTTTTCCTGACGAATTTCATCTGGCAACTCTAAAAACTTTCCTCCAAGCATGCGCTGAGCTTCATCCTGGCGTTAATGTAAAAGCAGTTGTGGCTGCCTTAATTGACCGGTTGAGCCAACACATTAACCGTCAGCAACTTGATGGCAAGACTGATGTAGCAGAAGATATGAAACTATTTGACATTTTTTCTGAGCAAATTAGTCATATAATTACTGCTCGACCTGAAATGCCTACTGAAGATGTCATTGCTCTGCAAGTGTCACTAACCACACTGGCACTTCGTGTATACCCAGATAATATAGATTTAATTGATCACGTTTTTAAAGTAACGGGTGATGCTTTGAACAGATGTAAAACGGGAAAAATTGAAATAACTTCTCATTTGGGAAGAGAGATGGCCAAGCTTTTACGCATTCCTATTGATAATTACAAAGATATCCTTATGCTTCTGAAACTGCAAAATTTCCCAGAGGTTATGAACCGTCTTGATTTCAATGGTAGAATTGCTATATCAATGCATATAATAAATTGTATCCTTGACAAAGAAACCAAAATACAAACAGTAGAACAAGTCAATAGTCTTCTAACGTTTCTTGCAACAATGGTTACTGATCAAGAGGATTTTGCTCTAGATGAGGTCTATGCAGAGAGTGAAGAATTTGCCGAGGAGCAGAATACATTGTCACGTTTGGTACAAACTTTTGAAGGAGACTCTCCTGACCAGCAATATCTGATTTTAAATTCAGCTAGAAAGCATTTCAGCTCTGGTGGAAATAGACGTATTAAATATACACTTCCCCCATTAGTTTTCAAAGCTTTTATCCTTGCAGAAACATTCTATGATGATAGGGACGAAGATGTTAACTGGGACAAAAAGTGTCAAAAAATATTTACGTTCTGTCACCAAACTATTTTAGCATTAATCAAAGCTGACTTAGCCGAATTGCCTCTTAGGCTTTTTTTACAAGGTGCCCTTGCAGTAAATCGTGTCCCTTTTGAAACTCAAGAAACAGTAGCTTATGAATTTGTATCACAAGCGTTTACCTTATTTGAAGATGAACTTTCTGAATCTAGAGCTCAGTTTTCAGCAATTACGTTGATTGCTGCAACACTTGAAAAAATGACCTGTTTTAGTGAAGAAAGTCATTCCACTTTGAGATCCCAGTGTGCTATGGCTGCAGCTCGTCTACTAAAGAAGCCAGATCAGTGTAGAGCCATATGTTTAGTGGCCAATATTTTTTGGTCTGGTTTTACTAAAGAAAAGAATGCTGCTCTTAAAGATGGTAAGCGCGTGCTGGAATGCTTAAAAAAGGGCGTAAAAATTGCTTCTCAATGTATGGATATGGTTGTACAAACTCAGTTAATGGTTGAGCTGCTTAACAGCTATATTTTATTTTACGAAAAAGGGAATGACCAAATTAGCATAGATCATTTGAATCAGCTGATAAAGAGGGTGAAAGATGATCTTCTCCCTATACTCGAGAAATCAGAAGAAACTGATCATGTTAAAAGACATTTTGAAACCACTCTTAGTTACCTCAGAGGTCGTGTGGAATCACCTGCTGGGGACAAACCTCCTCTTTTGGGAATATCCTTTTGAATGTAATTTGATTGAGGGTTCTCTGCTGGTTTGTTTGGATTATTTATTTTGTAATAATGACAATTTCCTGCTTTTTTGTGATTGTAACTGTTTTAAATCGTATTACACTTGTAACTCAAGAACTAAAGGTTTTTTTCTTTTAGAGGGTGATTTGAATTGTGCTGATACAAGTATTTTTGTTCTGTTGTGGGCGCCGAAAGGGAAGGGCGTTTCCCACATAGGAAATAAGAGGAGACTTATCAAATGTGTAAAAATACGAAAATGAGGCATATTTCCTTTTAAATGTTGGTAAAAACGAAGTTCCTGGAGGACCCCTCACACCCTCTGGGCATTTCCTGGTGTGGCTTAAGGCTATTATACTACTACTGCTAAAAACTCACTACAGTACCAAGCTGCTTTAGGCAATGCGGATACGCATGCTCCACCTCCAGCCAATCTATATTTTATTCCCAATTGCGCCCCTCCTCAAAATTCTGGGCCTATTTTGAAATAAACCTGCGGGCCTGTCTATTGATGTTTTAACTATTAATTTAAAAAAAAAGTGCTTTCGGAAAAAGAAAGTTTTGACTATGACTTGCAGAAATGAAGTCCTATAATAATTCAAACTTAAAACGACCAGAAATTACTATTGATGAATAAATGAAATCCAAAACGAACCGAAATTAAAATAAATAATCAGATCAAAAATAAAAACAGCAGTGACGTGTGAAACAAAGAAGAAAACAATAATAAGTGAAAAATAAAATCAAATAGGTAAGAAAAACGAGGCTAGTGTCAGCAGTGGAAAAATATGAAGCAAAAATAAGCAGATATTTCGACAAGGACCGTCGTCTTCAGTGCTCAGAAAAAATTAAAAACAAAAACAAAACGAAATTTAACCTTTTGAAGTAAACTTCACGAGAAGAGAAAAAACACTGAATTAAAACCAGCCAGAATAAATGAAAGACGATTCACCAATTGGATAGCGCAAATATTCTTTGCCTAGCAACACATTTAGCTTGCCTGCAAACTTGATTTTCATTAGCGGACAGATTGTCTTAAATTAGACTTAGGAAAAAGGTTGCATGAATCTTAATATTAAGTTATTATAAATTGGGCGTAAGGAAATATTTCCTTTATCTCTATAGCAAAATCTCTATTTATGTATTTTTAAATCTCAATTGCCTCTCTAAAAGATTGCGGTAAGCCATTTACAGCAGATATTAAAGTTACCTCTTCAAAAAGAACTAAATGATCAGCCTTTCCCAAAACGTGGAGGGCTAAAGCAGAATCAAAGTTGTAATTTTTATTTTCACATCTCAGGCATTTATCTATTGAAGTTCTGTGTTCATGCAATCGTTTCCTCCAGCTGTTGAGGGCTCCTACTAATGTAAAACTTCTCACATTATGGGACTCTGTAGACACCACTACACAGTATAGGGTCAGTTTTATCCTTTCCCGAGTTGAAAAAACGTTCAACCTTTAGTTCACTTTTGGAAGAAAGAGAGAGATGATGTTTTTTTTTTAATTTTCCCAAGTTTGTCGCTGAATTTAAAAATGTATGGTATAGAAATGATAGTTTTGTTTTCATTTGCCGGAGTAACTGAAGCAAGGGGGCGGGTTCATTATTTTCTTGTTTTACCTCTTTTAATCGTCTATCTATCATATTTTAATAAGGTTAAATGAGTAGCCATTGTAAAATAGAATATCTTTAGCATAATTTAATTCAGATTTTGCTTGAATATGTGAACAGATTTTTAGAACTCTGTCGACTAAAGAAATTACTACCCACGAAAAGTTAAGCAAGAAAAACGGGTCTTAATTTTATTAAAGCAGTGAATAAATAACAACAAAATTAACACTTAATTAAAAAATACTCCGAATATTTGGGTCCCATGTCTGGGAGCCTTTCCGAACGGAAAAAAAGAGAGAGAAAAAAAAAATGTTCTCTAAAAAATAATATATATCGAGATACAACAAAACTAACACACGAAGAGAGAGAAAAAAACAAAAGAAAAGAAATCTAAATAAATAAGTAGGAATTAAACTCACATCTGAAATAACGCTTCCATTCACTAACAAAAACGAAGGTCTATAAGGGTACTATTCGTCTCGTCACAAATCAATCTCTGGGAGCCTTTCTCAACGGAAAAAAAGAGAGCGAGAAAAAAATGTTCTCTAAAAAATAATATATATCGAAATACAACAAAACTAACTCACGAAGAGAGAGAAAAAAGAAAAGAAATGTAAATAAATAAGTAGGAATTAAACTCACATACTAAATAACACTTCTATTCACTGACAAAAACGAATAGTAGTGACAAAAACGAATGGAAAAGCAGTGTGGTCTAAGAAATTATTTAAATTACTACCCCTCTTTCTACAGAAGGAGGGTGGTTTGACGAGAAATGTAGATAACAATCATTATTGGTAGGCTTTTCATATATAGAAAATTCTAGGTTAGGAGTATTTTTTATAAAAATTCCAAAAAATGAAGCTTTTCTGAATCTTCCAGTTCTATTGTAAATTGAAGATTGGAATCAAAAGTGTTCAAATGTGCCAAAAGATCATTTCGACTCCTGTCCATGTTCCCAAACAAAGTATTAAAGTAGCAATGGCTTCCATAGATGAATAGATGAATCCTAAAACGAGCAGAAACTAAATTGAATAACCAAGTCGAACTTAAAACGAAGAGAAATTACCACAAACAACAGGACTACCGCTACCTAAAACATTGGCTCAGTTTCAGGTGTCATGTATAGATTAAAACCATCTAAAAGTTTAAAAAAATCTTTTTTCATTTATGTCTACATCCCTCTAAGTTACAAAGTGGCTCATTGTCAGGCATCATAAGACAATGCAGCCAATAATTCGTAGTTTCAAATGTTTTCTGCATAGGGGTTCACCTGGCAAAGAAACTTATGAAAGTAATTTAATGCTGATTTGAAAGACAAAATATACCGTAAAACCCGGTTTAGTTCTTTTGGTCTGGAATGTTTAGAAACATTTGGAGTCTAGTTACTGGGTTGAATAAAAGTAATACGATCCCTAGGCGATGGAATTTTTTTTGAGGCCATTCTCAGACAGAACGTTATTTTTTTTCAAATTCTTTTCTGTGCATTAGTTCCCTATACCAATAGCTTACAGATATAAGAAATTGCCTCTTTGTTGTCCTTTTTTCGGAGGGAAAAATATCTAGGAGACAAAGTATTTTTGTGCCCTTATCCCTTCCCCCAAAATAGTATTTGTGGTACCTTTCCCCTTCCCAAATACTCTCTAGAGTTGTATCGTGGTCCTCCCAGTCCTTCCTGAGATAGTGAAGAGGTGATGTTTTGCTAGTCTAAGTGAATGTACTGTCTTTTGATTTTACCTCACTTTTTCACCCTGAAAGGAATAAATGTTCAACTGGGGTTAATAGATCGGAACATTTTAGGTGGATCAGAGACATTCATTTCTGCCCCATATCTCTTTTCTCCTACCATAAATTATTAATGCCTGTTGCCCCTTCTCTGTCCTCAGCCTTTCTAAAGTTTCAACTCAGTCCCATCCTATCGCTGTTAGACTATGTAAATGTGTCTTTCTCGACAACCTGAATTCGTAGTATCTTTCCATTTATTTCTACTTTCCCCCCCCCCCATTGAAAATCGAGATACATTTTCCCTTCAGTGCCCCCTGAAAGTTTCAATCTTATCCGCCAAGTCATTACTGAGACAATGCAGACACACTACCTCGATAACCTAGGTATCACATGGTTTATTATCGTCTGCATCGCTACTTCACCGGGAATACATTCTAGTCCAACAGGGGCTCATAGTACCAAATAGCAGATTGGCGGTCATATCTGTAGAACCATGCCATCTGTCTCCTCCTCAAGTCTAGATTTTAGGTCTATTTGCCCCCCTCTCCCAATACTCCCTAGTAGCTTTAACTGAATCTTCCAATCACAAAAATATTCTAATCCAACATGGGATCATGGTGCCAAATAAAATACCGGAGACCAAATCACCGGGCTCTTCCTCTCTGTCTTCTCGCCCAGGTCAACACTTCATGATATGGTATGATAACTTCAGTTTAACTTGCCCCCTTCCCGCGCACATACACTCGCTATCTCTTAAGTTTCAACTTGATCTCCTAAACCGTTCTTAACAGCTTGCAGGGACCCTATTTTATTAGCCTGGTCAAATCTAGTGTCTTTCTATTTACATCGTTATTTCACCGTGTATAGATTCTAGTTCCATGGGGGCTTAAAGTGTTTAAAGAGCCTAAGCTTTTCAACAGATTTGAAACAACGTAGGCTTACCCTGTCTCTACCCCCTTCTCAAAGCTCATATTTAAGGTTTAAAACCGCTCCGTCCAAATAAAAAGTGTCCTGAAAGTTTCAACTTGATCTATCAAACCGGTCTCAAGACAGTGTATCTAGGCTATTTTGATAACCTGGCAACGCTTAGTGTTTTTTTTTTTATTTACTTCGCTACTTAATCGTGGATTGACCCTAAGTCCTATAGCAGCTTATTTTGCAAAAATGCTTTGGATGATCGGAAACAAAACTATTCAGCCCCTCGTCATGCAAAAATTTAGTTCTACTGCCCCTTTCCTGTTCACTCTCTTAAACTACCTGAAAATTACAAGTTCCTCCGCCAGACCGTTCCTGAAATATATTGCAGTAATTGTATTTTGATAGCATCTATACATAAAGTCTCTTTTGATTTACCTCTAACCTCCCCCTCAAGTCATAGCTCACTTCATCTGTCCCCTGCTCCTCAACACTCCTAAAGTTTCAACTTGGTTCCCCAAGCCGTTCCCGAGATATTGGAGATACACCACTGTGATTACTTGGTAGTGTATCGTGTCTTTTGACTCACCTCTAAACGTAACTGCACATAGATTATAAGTCCCATAGGAGCTTAGAGTACGAAAACAGCTCGGTGGATTAGAGATGACAATTGTTTAAACCCTTCCCTTCCACCAAGATAAGGTTTGAAATCCTCTTATCCTACATTTCCCTTCCTCTCCCCAGCACCACCTGAAAATTTCAGCATCGTTTTCAGCGTGATTTCAAAATCGTTCCCCCAGCTGCTCCTTACATATTACCTTTATGCTATTTTGAAGACCTGGACACACATTTTTTTTCGATCTACCCCCCCCCCCTCACAAGTCAAAATTTGAGATCCGATTACCTCCTCCTCTAAAACCCTACCTTAAAGTTTTGATTTGGTCCATCAAGCCATTCCCGAGATATTATGAAAATTGAATGCACGTAATGTCTTTTTGTTTCCTTAGGCTAACGTGTCTCTTGCAGGGCTTAACCTGTGATACTCTGGGAATCTTAACCTAGTGAAAAATCCCTAAAAGCTTTTCAACTAAAATCTAAATGCGAATATTGGCTAATCTACTTCAATTAAGTTCATTGCCCATGGGGCTTTTTGGGTGATAAAAACTTGCACTTTACTGAAAACAATCCTTATTTCGGGCTATTTGTTACTATATCTCATAACATCGAAAAAAAATCACCATCATAACTAAGATTCTTCAAAAAAAAAAGTGAATGTGGATTGACAGTTTAATGTACGAGGGATGTTTTTAAGTAAGGTCCGTTCGAACATAAGTACACAACGAAAGATTATTTCAAAAAAGTAAATTTATTTTCAGAAAATGAATACTTACTCTGTTTTTCGGCATAGTTAGCAAGTTTCTCCAAAAATTGATCATACCTCTCAACTAAGTTTAAAGTAAACTTCATAAAAACTTACCGCCGGCTCCAATGACCAAGAGTTCACTCCCGTTTTGACGTCATCGTCATCTTTTTAACTTTGCCACTGACGTGGCAACCGGCTGAACTGGAGATGAAACATGAGTTTCGCATAAGAAGCCCAAATGGGGGCAGTAGTAACGTATCAATTAGTATCACAAGTGATTGCGTAATATGCCTTACCACGGGTCAGTCACCTATTACTACGAATGGTACTTGCCTTACCAGACGGGTTTTTCTGAGGTAACACTCATTTTTTATGGGGTCAAACGGTGAGAGAGCGGTGGTTAGTCTATATACAGTAACTTGATTAGTTGATTTTTTTTTTAAACTTGGCAAAGTATAATGCACTCAACCATGTTTTGAGAGTTTGATTACATGTCTTACCAGACGGGTTTCTAAGGTGAGATCCATTTTTTTGGGGTCAAACGGAGAGAGAGAGCGGCGGTTTGTCCAATACACAGTAACTTGAATAGTAGGTTTTTTTTTTAAACTTGGCGACGTATAATGTACTCAAGCAAAAACCCTATAAAATGTTCATACACTACATTCTAATTTTCATTATGTTTTAACACATTGATTATAGTACATTACATTTTATTAATTTTGAAAACAATGGACTCGTCAATTTTCAATGTGAGTGCACTTTCATTCTTTATTTCCAAAAAAAAAAAAAAAAAAACGTTTTACTAGTAAATTAAAATTTAAGGGGGACTTACCCTCTGACAAAGAACCACAAACAAGTGTGAATATAGTAAAAACGCGTACCTCAGGGGTAAAATATAAATTAAACATACACACAACAGGTGAACTTGACCGAGCCGTCCATTTTAAAATATATTAGAGTCATAAAGTAATATAAAAGGAGCTACCTTCAAGTCATTGTAAACCTAAACACAATAAATAAGAGGGTTAAAGCCCCCCAGACTTTAAGACAGAGCAGTAACAATTAACATCAAATAATAGAAGGAAATATCATTGAATAATTAATACTGTTATAAAGACATGCAGACAGAAGCGCCACACATTCTTATTCAAAAAATAATTAACGCATAGAAAAAACTAATAAAAACCCCGTCTTAAAATACATTGAAATTTGTGGTATCTAAGGAAGATGTTTTGGCCGGTGAACTCAACCTTGAAAAAAAAAAAAACAGACGCGAGATAAATTTTAAATTGTAAAAATAAAACCATAAAGTTAGTGGAAAGCTAGAGAAAGATAAGCCATAATGCAGAAATTATCAATTTGAATATCCTAAAAGCAAATGAAAAGCACACATATAAATTTCTTAATCCAAAGCGCACATCAGGAACCAATAATAGGTGAACCAACTTAAACGAATTGCAAGCCTCGTATTGACAGAGTTGACCAACCGCGAGAATAAATAAATAACTTCACCATGGGTAAGAAGAGGAAAACACCCCTGTTTATGAAAATTTCCAAAACAAGAGTTCTAGCAAATATACCCCTTCTTGTCTCGTGACTGGAGAGCCAACAATTTTTTAGAGTAAATGTCAGAAAAACCGGTGCATCTTTTTTAGCTGCCAATATATTCAATTGTTTTTTGTATATATTCAATCTGACTGGTTTCGTTTCACGGGTTCATTAATAGAACGACTAATGTTTTTGAAAAGGGTAATTACTTCTAACTTCAATAACCAAATTGAACTTCCGATGGTTAAGAAAGCGTAACGGGAAAATAAAGTATGAGGAATGGGATGCTATAATTAGAATGGTTTTAAGTTGAAAATTGTGACGTAAAAATAACTCTATTTGCGAATTTTTTTTGCGAAAAGGTATTTGCGTGAAGGTATTGGGTTGGTTAAGAAAGCGTAACGGGTAATTAAAGTATGAGGAATGGGATGCTATAATTAGAATGGTTTTAAGTTGAAAATTGTGACGTAAAAATAACTCTATTTGCGAATTTTTTGCGAAAAGGTATTTGCGTAAAGGTATTGCGTTGGTTAAGAATGTCTCACGGGTAATTAAAGAATGAGGAATGGGAAGCTTGCATCAACAATACAAAGAATATGCTCAGATACTTAATAGATTTGACGCCTAGAAGAGACATTAGTAGAAGATATTCAATATCTTAATTGAAAAGTAACAATAGAATGACATTTTGACTTGACCTAGCTTTACCTCTCCGATGCGGTCTGTATAATACACAAGTAACGTTTGAAAAGTATTGTCAATTTAAAATAGGATCTAACGTTCCCTTCGCTCCCCCATTGCTGAGGGGCAGGGTAGGCTAGGAGAGGGGGATGGGGAAGCCAATTTTGGAGGTATAACAAGTGCCATTCATTGCGATCAGAGCTCTATGTTCACTCGTTTTAAATACTCCAGCTTGTCTATTCAATTGTGTTAAATAAAAATATGGAATCTGGCAAATGAAAAAATAAGTATTTAAACAAAATGTATGAAGCTGCTAATTAAAGACTACTTTGCTGCACTCAGATTTGTTTGCATGTGGGTTCATTAAACTCTTTTCCCTGTGGCCCACAAGGGCGGAGGGATTGGGGAGGCTCAGCTAGGGGGAGGGGGAGTGAATTTAGAAGGTATAACAAGTACCATTCATTGCGATCGTAGCTCTATGTTGGCTCGTTTTAAATACTTCAGCTTGTCTATTCATTTGTGTTAAATAAAAATCTTGAATCTGGAAAATGAAAAAAAAAATATTTAAACAAAATGTATGAAGCTGCTAATTAAAGAATAGTAGGCTACACTCAGAATTGTTTGCATGAGGGTTCAGTTAAAGACGTTCCCTTCGTTCCCCCATTTCTGTGGGGCAGGGGTGGGTAGGAGAGGGGGAGGGGGAGTCAATTTTGGAGGTATAACAAGTACCATTCATTCCGATCATAGCTCTATGTTGGCTCGTTTTAAATACTTCAGCTTGTCTATTCATTTGTGTTAAATAAAAATCTGGAATCTGGAAAATAAAAAAATAAGTATTTAAACAAAATGTACGATGCTGCTAATTAAAGAATAGTACACTACACTCAGAATTGTTTGCATGAGGGTTCAGTTAAAGACGTTCCCTTCGTTCCCCCATTTCTGAGGGGCAGGGGAGGGTAGGAGAGGGGGAAGGGGAGTCAATTTTGGAGGTATAACAAGTACCATTCATTGCGATCATAGCTCTATGTTGGCTCGTTTTAAATACTTTAGCTTGTCTATTGATTTGTGTTAAATAAAAATCTTGAATCTGGAAAATGAAAAAATAAGTATTTAAACAAAATGTACGATGCTGCTAATTAAAGAATAGTAGGCTACACTCAGAATTGTTTGCATGAGGGTTCAGTTAAAGACGTCCCCTTCGTTCCCCCATTTCTGAGGTGCAGGGGAGGGTAGGAGAAGGGGAGGGGGAGTCAATTTTGAAGGTATAACAAGTACCATTCATTGCAATCATAGCTCTATGTTGGCTCGTTTTAAATACTTCAGCTTGTCTATTCATTTGTGTTAAATAAAAATCTTGAATCTGGAAAATGAAAAAATAAGTATTTAAACAAAATGTACGATGCTGCTAATTAAAGAATAGTAGGCTACACTCAGAATTGTTTGCATGAGGGTTTAGTTAAAGACTTTCCCTTCGTTCCCCCATTTCTGTGGGGTCGGGGAGGGTTGGAGAGGGGGAGGGGGAGTCAATTTTGGAGGTATAACAAGTACCATTCATTGCGATCATAGCTCTATGTTGGCTCGTTTTAAATACTTCAGCTTGTCTATTCATTTGTGTTAAATAAAAATCTTGAATCTGGAAAATGAAGAAATAAGTATTTAAACAAAATGTACGATGCTGCTAATTAAAGAATAGTAGACTACACTCAGAATTGTTTGCATGAGAGTTCAGTTAAAGACGTTCCCTTTGTTCCCCCATTTCTGAGGGGCTGGGGTGGGTCGGAGTGGGAGAGGGGGAGTCAATTTTGTAGGTATAACAAGTACCATTTATTGCGATCATAGCTCTATGTTGGCTCGTTTTAAATACTTCAGCTTGTCTATTCATTTGTGTTAAATAAAAATCTTGAATCTGGAAAATGAAAAAATAAGTATTTAAACAAAATGTACAATGCTGCTAATTAAAGAATAGTAGGCTACACTCAGAGTTGTTTGCATGAGGGTTCAGTTAAAGGGGGTTCACTTGCACAAGGGTTCAGATGCATGGGGGTTCAGTTGCCTGGGGTTCAGTTACACGAGGATTCAGTTACAATGGAACCCACACAAAAACAATGGGGCACACACAAAAGCCAAATTAGCCCAGTGCCCTATGAGAAATCTCAGTAGCACGGGGGTTCAGTTGTATAGGGTTTCGGTTATACAGGGGTTCAGTTACACGGAGGGTTCAGTTGCACTAGGGTTCAGTTAAACGGGGTAGAGGTACACTGTGGTGTAGTTAATGTGTCGAGTGTTTCTCGAGGGTCCATTAGCACGGGGGTTCAGTAGCAGGGGGCTTCAGTTGTGCAACGTTTCGGCTATACAGGGGTTCTATTAAAGATAGGGTTCAGTTGCAACGGGGTTCAGTTAAAGGGGGTATAGTTACACAGTGGTTTAGTTAAATTGGGTCGAGTTGCACGAGGGTTCAGTAGCACGAGGGTTCAGTAACACGGGGGTTCAGTTGTACAGGGTTTCGGTTATACAGGGGTTCAGTTACATGGAGGGTTCAGTTGCACGGGGGTTGAGTTAAATGGGTCTTGAGTTCCACGAGAGTCGACTATAAATAAGCCTTTTGCGTCTTTCTGAATTTTCTGTGAGAGGCGGGGGTAAGTATTTAGTTTAAATAATTCTAAGAGGAATTGAGTTTTTCTTTCATTGAAATGCAAGAGTTGGAATATTTCGGTAGTGCTTTGTCGTGGTTTAGCTTGTCACAGTTACATTCTCTTGATCTTTCAAAGTTCACTTTGATTTTATTTCATTGATTCTTTTTGTTTGCATGTCCGGGTTGATGTTTGCAAGTCCAAGTCGGGTTTTCAGACCTAGGTTTTTTAGATTTTCGTGTGTGTTTGACTCCTGGAGTTTATTATTTGAGAAGTTAACTTTAGTATTTTGTGGTTTTACGTGCCTGAAATCTTGAATTAGAATAGTTAATTTAGCTGTTTGGGTTTTCAGACCTAGTTTTTTTTTTAGATTTTTCATGGGCGTTAGGTTCCTAGGACTTATTATTTGAGAAGTTAACTTTAGTATTTTGTATTTGACGTGCCTACTTAGGTAATAATGGAACATTTAGTATTTTTTCTAATGTAAGTGTTTTTCTTAAGAAATTCCCACTTGAGGTTTTATGACTCCTCCCCACAATGAATTCAGATGGTTTTAGGACTCATCTCACTAGCCATAACTCCATTCAACTTTGAGCGAAGGTATAAAAGTTTGATGAAATATTTCTCTACTTAACAACTAAATTAATAGCCCCCAAGATTATAGGACTGTATGACACCGAATTTATCGGATTAAAAAATCATTTTGTGGTGTTATATATGAATGTGCTTTTTTATAATTGTCTATGGATCTCGAAGAAATTGATTGTTATCATTGGATAGTGAACTATAATCTGTTTGAGTATGATAAAAGCTTGTGGAGTACTACATTACGTTACATAAAGAGACTGGGATTCTATGATAGAGTGATTACACCACTTAATAATACTGGTCAGGAACTTAGAAATGTTCAGGAGGAAGTCAGTGAAATTTGCAGCTTTTTTGGGATTGAAGCACTCTACGTAAAGGGTAATGTACCTACAGATAAAGTTTTAATTCAAAAGTGTGACCCTGGGATTCCACTTTTCAATCTAGAAGAGTTTAAGTGTCCTAAATTTGAAGGGGGTTATCACCGTCCTGCAGACGAGGTTAGGTTCTTCGCGCAGTGGTTACCTAAGGACATACCTGATCGTGATAAATCCATAAGACATGGTTAAAAAAACTATTCTCTATCATGGGATCATCGTTTCTGGATGTTTAAGTGTGAACTCTAAGTACTATTTTTATGTAAATATGTAGTTTTGTATTTTTTTTTCTCAAAAAATATGTTAATACGTTTAGGCAATAAATATCTTTAAGCTTAACCCGTCTTTATTCTTTAGAATAGTTTTATTCATTTCATTAAATTATGAAGAAATTGTAAGTAAGTAACAATAGCTTTCTTGAATTCGCTTCCTGCACACAATACAGATATTTAATTCAAGAAATCATAATAAAATCGCAAGTAAGTAATAAAGTCTTTATTGTTTTCACCTATTGGATACACAATACTGAAATTTCATTCAAGAAATTATGAAGGAATTGTAAATAGGTAACACACTCATTCTTGAGGTCACCTCTTGTATACGCAATGCAGAAATTTCATTTAAGAAATTATCAAAAATTGTAAGTAAGTAGTAAATTCTTTCTTGAATTCGCCTCCTGGATAAATAAAAAAAGACATTTCATTCAAGAAATTATGACGAAACTCTAAGTAAGCAACAAACTCTTTCTTGAAGTTACCTCATGGATACACAATGCAGAAATTTCATTTAAGAAATTATCAAAAAATTGTAAGCAAGTAACAAACTCTTTCATGAAGTCACCTCGTGGATATGAAAAAATTATAAGTAAGTAGCAAATTCTTTCTTGAATTCACCAGCTGAATAAACAAAAAAGACATTTCGTTCAAGAAATTATGACAAGATTCCAATTAAGTAAAAAACTCTTTATTGTTTTCATGACTTAGATACACGATGTAGAAATTTAATTCAAGAAACTATGAAAAAAGTCTCAGTAAGTAACAATTTCTTTCTTGAAGTCAACTCTTGTGTAGAAATTTAATTCAAGAAATTATGAAAATATTCTCAGTAAGTAACAATTTCTTTCTTGAAGTCAACTGTTGGATACACAATACTGAAATTTCATTTAAGAAATTATGAAAAAATTGTAAGTAAGGAACAAACTCTTTTCTGAACTCCCCTCTTTGATACAAAATGCAGAAACTTCATTTATGAAACTATGAAAAAAGTGTAAGTAAGTTATAAATTCTTTCTTGAAGTCACCTCTCGGATACAAAATACAGAAATATCATTAAAGAAATTATGAAAAAATTGTAAGTAAGTAGCAAATTCTTTCTTGAATTCACCTGCTGGATAAACAAAAAGACATTTCGTTCAAGAAATTATGACAAAATTCTAAGTAAGTAACAAACTCTTAATTGTTTTCATGACTTAGATATACGATGTAGAAATTCAATTCAAGAAATTATGAAAAAATACTCAGTAAGTAACAATTTCTTTCTTGAAGTCAACTCTTGGATACACAATACGGAAATTTCATTCAAGAAATTATGAAAATATTTGTAAGTAAGTAACAAACTCTTTTTTGATTTCACCTCTTGGATATACAGTACAGATATTTAATTCAAGAAACTATGAAAAAATTTTAAGTAAAGTAACAAATTCTTTCTTGAAGTCACCTCTTGGATACAAAATACAGAAATTTCATTAAAGAAATTATGAAAAAATTATAAGTAAGTAACAAATTCTGTATTGAAGTCACCTGCTGGGTAAACGAAGACGTTTCGTTAAAGAAATTCTGAAAAAATTCTAAGTAAGTAACAAACTCTTAATCGTTTTCCCGACTTAGGTATACGATTTAGAAATTTAATTCAAGAAATTATGAAAATATTTGTAAGTAAGTAACAAACTCATTATTGAAACGATGTAGAAATTTAATTCAAGAAATTATGAAAAAATTCTCAGTAAGTAACAATTTCTTTCTTGAAGTCAACTCTTGGATACACAATACGGAAATTTCATTCAAGAAATTATGAAAATATTTGTAATTAAGTAACAAGCTCTTTATTGATTTCACCTCTTGAATATACAGTACAGATACTTCATTCAAGAAACGTGATTAAACACGTTTTGAAACTACATGCTATTTGCTTGCCTTTGCTTGGCACCTTTCCAAATGAGTGGGGATTCCCCACTGGTTCCTACACATTGCAAAAAAGTGAGCAGTACGAAAACTCCACGTTTTCAACCAGACTGGTTTTTGTTTTAGACAACACCCATAAAATATGCATTGTCGACATAGCTTTATTTCATTTTTTCAAGGTTAATTTAGATGAGGTTACGTGCGCGCACGTATAAGAGGTATAAGAGGGACAAGAAGGGGTATATTTGCTAGAACTCTTGTTTTGGAAATTTTCATAAACATGGGTGTTTTCCTCTTCTTACCCATGGCGAAGTTATTTATTTATTCTCGCGGCTGGTCAACTCTGTCAATATGGGGCTTGTAATTCGTTTAAGTTGGTTCACCTTTTATTGGTTCCTGATGTGCGCTTTGGATTAAGAAATTTATATGTGTGCTTTTCATTTGCTTTTAGGATATTCAAATTGATAATTTCTGCATTATGGCTTATCTTTCTCTAGCTTTCCACTCACTTTATGGTTTTTTTTTTACAAGTTAAAATTTATCTCGCGTCTGTTTTTTTTTCAAGGTTTAGTTCACGGGCCAAAACATCTTCCTTATATACCAAAAATTTAAATGTATTTTAAGCAGGTGTGTTTATTTGTTTTTAGTATGCTTTAATTATTTTTTGAATAAGAATGTGTGTTGCTTCTGTCTGCATGTCTTTATAACAGTATTAATTATTCAATGATATTTCCTTTTGTTATTTTGTGTTAATTTTTGCTACTCTGTCTTAAAGTCTGGGGGGCTTTAATCCTCTTATTTATTGTGTTTAGGTTTACAATGACTTGAAGCTAGTTCCTTTTATATTACTTTATGACTCTAATATGTTTCAAAATGGAGGGCTCGGTCAAGTTCACCTGTTGTGTGTATGTTTAATTTATATTTTACCCCTTAGGTACGCGTTTTTACTATACTAGCGCTTATTTGTGGTTCTTTGTCAGAGGCTAAGTCCCCCTGAAATTTGAATTTACTAGTAAAACTTTTTTTTAATTTTTTTTTTGGAAATAAAGAATGAAAGTGTACTCACATTGAAAATTGACGAATCCATTGTTTTCAAAGTTAATAAAATGTAATATACTATAATCAATGTGTTAAAGCATAATGAAACTTAGAATGTAGTGTATGAACATTTATAGGGTTTTTACTTGAGTACATTATACGTCGCCAAGTTAAAAAAACAACCTACCATTCAAGTTACTCTATATTGCACAAACCGACGCTCTCTCTCTCCGTTTGACCCCAAAAAAATCGATGTCACCTTAGAAAACCGTCTGGTAAGAAATGTAATCAAACTCTCAAAACATGCTTGTGTACATTATACTTTGCCAAGTTTAAAAAAAAAAACAACTAATCAAGTCACCGTATATAGACTAACCACCGCTCTCTCAGCGTTTGACCCCAAAAAAAATGGGTGTTGGCTCAGAAAAACCCGTCTGCTAGGGCAAGTGCCATTCGTAGTAATAGGTGACTGACCCGTGGTAAGGCATATTACGCAATCACTTGTGATACTAATTGATACGTTACTACTGGGGGCAACAGAACATAGAATGGAAACACACACAATCCCCTGAAAATTTGAAGGTCATACATACTGTCCCAGCACAAACTCATGGTGTCGGTGTTTTGGAATAGGCATGGTGTTTTTTTTGGTCAGGATTATGTAACGAGGAACCACTATCAATGCAGAAGCCTACTGCCCAACCCTCATAAAGCTCCGCAGAGCAAAAAAAAAAAAAAAAAAACTTAGTATGCTGACAAAGGGAATTGTCCTTCTTCGTGACAATGCAAGACCTCACACTGCTTGTCAGCTCCTCAATTTTTTGGATAGTTACGGCCAGGGCGTTCTAGATCATCCACCATACAGTGGTGGGTGAACTCGCTCCGAGTGATTACCATCCATTTCTCCACCTCAAGCAACACCTCAGTGTTAACCGTTGCTATGATGATGACGACGTAAAAAACAGTAAATTCTTGGCTATCGGAAAAGGCGGCAAGTTTTTATACAGAGGTTACTTTAAAATTAGTTCAGAGACATGATAAGTGTTAAAAAAAAATGTATATAAAGACGACAAACGGGTTTATGGCCAGTAAATGAAAACAAAGAGAAACAAAAAAATGCAATGAATATTTCGCCCGTATACAACAAAGCGTCTAAAGCGTAGAAAAAACTGTCAGAAACTAAAATTAAAAAGTGTATATAGATCTAAAATAGACTAACATAAAAAATGTTATACATGATTACTCACTTATGCTATTAGTAGCCACCTTCATGAAACCACAAAAGTAACGACTAAACATTCAAATAACAAATGAACTAGATTATATTATTGCGGCATAATTTTTTGCTTTTGATGCTGACCGTCGTTTTGGTTTGTTGCTTGAACTAATCCCTTGGACATCTTGCATGACTTTATTTTTGAATAGGGGTTCATTTTTAAAAATAATATCATAAATAGCATCAATATTTATGCTACCAGTATCTATGTTAATTGATAGCCCTGCGAAAACATGTTTTTTTTCTACGGCTTCAACAGCCAATTAAGTGAAACCTTTATCATTGGAGATGGCTGTTGCTTCCTCGAACTGTACAAAATCGTCCGGACTATAAAAGATATGTTCTGCTAAAGCTGAATTAAAACTTTCCGGAGGTTTTGTAAATTTTATAGCATTATCTATTGAATTCCGGTGCTCAATAAAACGTTCCAGAAATTGTTGGTGTGTTCGACTGACATAAATTTTTTGCAAGAACAAGGAATGCTTTACACTCCTCTTGCTAAACTCTTACGTGTCATATCTTTTCCAGAATTTAGAAAGTTACTCCAAGACCAGATTGATTTAAAACAAGTTGCAATATTATGTTTCAATAAAGTCCGTTTGTATTCATAAAGTCCGTTTGTAATTGTATTCACCTTATGCCGTTTTGGTTCAGTTCAACTTTCAATCCTCCTGCCCTGGTAGTTTCAATATAATACTTTAAGCCCTTTCTGAGATATTGCTGGATCGCCCTTTTGATAAACTTGCATGCACATAGTATGTTTTGATTTAGCCCCAAATCCCCCTCAACAGTCCCTGAAGGACTCGTATTAATCCCATATGCTTTACTAACAGTACTACTAATACAGTAGGAGTAGTAGTAGTACTGTAACTAGCAGTATGCGCATAGTGCGTTTTTATTAGTTCAACATGCCGTGAAAGTTTCAACCTAATACTCCAAGTTGTTTAAGAGTATTGTTGATATGCCCCTTTTACAGCCTGCATATATATAATGTGCATCAGTTTAATTCAACAACCCCTTAAATATATCCTGAAAGTTTCTCATACAATTAGCCTTAGTAGTAGCAGTAGAAGTAGTAGTAGTAGTATGCATATAATACCTTTTGGATGGTTTAACATCCCCCTTAACATGCACAGAAAGTTTCAACTTAATACTCTAGATTATTCCTGGGATGTGACTGTTGCGTCTTTTTAATAGCCTGCATTGACATAGTGTGTTTTTGATTTAGTTCAATATTCCCTGAAAGTTTCATCGTAAAAACCCTAGCTTCAGTAGTACTAGTATTCGTAATAGTAGTAGTAGTAGTAGTAGTAATAGCAGCTGTAGTAGTAGCAGTAGTAGTAGTAGTACCATTTGCAGTAATAGTATGCGCGTAGCGCATTTTGCTTAGTTCAACATCCTTCTTAACACACCCTGAAAGTTCTAACTAAACACCATAAGTCGTTCCTGAGAAATTGTTCATACACCCTTTTGGCAATCTGAATGCACAGAGTGTGTTTTGATTTAGTTCAACACCCCCTGAATATACTCTGATTATTTCACCATAATACCTTTAGCCTCAGTAGACGCAGTAGTCTAAGCTAAAGCAATAGCAGCATTACTGGTAAAATGCACATAATGCCTCTTGGTTGGTTCAACATTCCCCTCAATATGTCCTGATAATTCCAATTTAGTACTCTAAGCCGTTCCTAAGTTATTGCTTATATGCCCTTTTGATAACCTGCCTGCAAGATGTCTGATTTGATTCAGTTTTAACTTCCCCTAAACATTCCCTGAAAGCTTTACTCTAATACCATTAGTCTCAGTAGTAGTATTAACCGTAGCATCAGCAGCAGTAGTAGTAGCATAGACATAGTGCCTCTTGGTTAGTTGAAAATCTCCCTCAATATACCCTGAAAGTTTCAACTTAATGCTCTAAACTTTACTGGTACCTGAGATATTGTTGATACACCTTCTTGACTCTACATTCTCATAGTGTGTTTTGATTTAGTTTGACATCCCCCCCCCCCTAAACATTTCCTGAAAGCTTCGTCTTAATACCCAAAGCTTCAGTAGTAACAACAATTGTAGTAATAGTAGTAGTAGCATTAGTAGTATTATGGATATAACACTTTTTTTCAACTTTCCCCTCTACACACGTTGAAAGTTTCAGCCTAATACCCTAAGCACTTCCAGAGGATGTTAATACGTCCTGTTGGAAACTTGAGTGCACATAGTGAATTTTGATTTAGTTGAACTTCCTTTCAACATCCCCGAAAATTTTCACCTTAATATCCTTAACTTTAGTAACAGTAGTAGCAGTACATATATCGCATTTATGTCAGTTGAACGTCCACCTTATCATGCCTGGAAGTTTCAACTTAAAACGCTAAGCTACTCCTTGGATATTGCTGATACGCCCTTTTGCATATAGTGTATTTTGGTTATATATATCCTTAATATCCTCAGCCTTAGTAGTAATCGCAATAAAAGAAGTTGTTGTAACAGCAGTAGTAGTAGGGGTGGTGGTAGCAGTAGTAGAAGAAGTAGTAGCGTGCAGATATTTCCTCTTGGCCAATTGTTTTGACCTTTTTGGAAACAACAAGTCAAATTTGCCCTCATATTCCAATAGATAGATAGATAGACAGATCGTGTATTTCCAAAGCCTAAGAGCCATATACACACAAAAATTTATGAAAAATAAAGAAATCATAACAGAACAAATTACGAAACACAAATTAACATGATACATAGCAAAAAATATCTAATGGTAATTTATCGAGAAAATAAATGTAAATCCATATAATTAATTGTAAAAACTTTTCCTTCTTTCTACTCCCTTCTCTATGTACGCACCAATACGAAAAATATTGTGGTTGGATTACTACTTTGTAAAATCAAGGAGGCACACTTGTGCCTCTTTAAAGAGGCGACCCACCACAATGTTAGTCAATTTCCGGTCCTAGCGGTTGCAGAGAGATGACAGTGATCACATTTTGTAGCCTAAGCTCAAACTAAGAAACATGCAAAATTTCACCCCCCTCTGAATTGGGGGAAAGTGGGCCGGAAGTTTCGACCCTCCCACCACAGCCCCCCGTGGACGTTGTCCAATCAGGGTGAAATTTAGAGGATAACCTTTTCTAGGGCCTGGGAGCGTATTTTCAAAATTTCAGCTCAATCTGATCACTCCTTCCCTGTTTTTTAAAAACCAAATATAGCCAGTTAATGTTCATCAAGTTATTTTTTTATCTGACACGCCTACAAGCCACAGTTGGCAACGGATCTGGGTGAATGAGAACTCATTCGAAGTGGAATTCGACTTGTTAGGGCCTTTTGATATTTTCAGACCGAAAAAATTATCCCCCGAATTTACATTTACGAAAAACCTCGTTTTCCTATAAGAGCCCATGTTAATTTTTAAAATTCCTAAAACCATAGTATTTCATTATTAAATTAGATCAAAATAGTCCTCTTAACCTGACAAGACCGACTGCAAGCTTCCAAAAATTCCAGCTCTTTCCCAGAAGTTTTTTTTGTCGAAAAACAAAAATATTACTTTGTATTTGCTTGCGTCGAAAATAGATTGCAGAGACTAAAAATAATTTAACAATATTTTCTGATAGTAGAGTGGGCACTATTCCTGTCTGTCATGCGGAAGACCCGAGTTCGATTCCCCGTCAAAGTATTTTTTTACATATTGAACTTAAAGTAGTATCTCTTAAATTTAAAGTTTAAAAACGAAACTCAATTTTTTTTTAAAATGCAATCTATTTAATTTTTTCGGCTCAACAGGCGTATCCAGAAGACTATCACAGTCGGCCTTCAGCTTACAGGTAAGTCTCCACTGCTTTGATAACATGCTGTATACCCGCATGCTCGAAGAAAAGTTGAGAAAAGAAAATCTTACTGTGCATTTGATTTGAGTATTCAGGAATTAAAAGCCTTAACAAAAGAATCTTGAAAAGCGGGGGGTTTGGGGGCGGCAGCCCCAACTTTAACTCGTGACACGATCAGCTAACAGTTAGTCAAGCAATAATAAGTAACAAACTGTACAAAAACGTGCAGAAATTATTTGAAAAAAAACTACGTTTTCTAAAGAGTTAAAGAGGCTGAGTCACAAGTTCAAACCTTAAACCGTACAGGGATTAGTAGGTACAGTTGGGAGGCTGCCGCCCCCAAACCACTCGCGTTGGTAGCCTATTTTGTTAAGATTTTTTAAGTCCTATAACCTGCAATCAGTTGGTCGTACCAACACGAATGAAACTGTTTCAATGGCATTTTTTTAAAATCTTCGGAGAATTTGGCAATGACAACTCAGTCTGTTACAGTTATAACTACAAACTTGTCTCTGTGCCAGGTATAGTTATGTATTCAGTGTGATTGTGTATAATGTAAAAATAGATGAACCTGAACCTACCTGAACCTAAACTGTTTGTTTATGCTGAGCCCTTCTTCTGTTCCCTGTTTTTTCTGTTCAAAATTGTTAAGTTCATCACATTGTAGCTTGTTATCGGTTAGGGAACAATCTCCTGTAAAAAATCCAGCAAACAGGCTCAGTACTGTTAGTAGGGTAAGAAGTTCCATTTCTACGACGCCCCCGTACAAACAGTTTTTTTCTGTTAATTTTACTTCTACTGGTCATTACACTCTTGTCTGGGAAATGACGCAATTTCAAAAGTTCAGTCTACTGGTATTTACACTCTTTGCCAAGAGGATTTACGTAATTTCAAAGTTCAGTGTCTTTTTTTAGTGGTAAAGCAAAACCGGTGTCTCTTTTTTAGTTGCCAATTATTTTTTGTATATATTCAGGTTTCATATTAGATTCTCCACCAGTTTTGAATAGTTTATATTCGAGATAACACTACAAGCATTTTTTGTAAAAAACATTTACATAGAAAAATGGATAATTCTAAGCAATTTCTGGTGAGTAAAAAAAATATTCTCATTATTATATGAAAAAGAAATTGTCTTGTCATTAAGTTAAGTGTATTAATTGTTATAAAAGCTTCTCTTTTTTAGTGTCGTTTTTTTCCTTATCTAGAGCTAGTTATCATGTACTTCCTGAAAATGTATTTGAATGGTATTTTAAATCTTAGTAGTCCATTGATGCTTTTAGTCCTTAGAAGAAGAATATTCAAAAACAATTTATAATATATTCTGCATAAGGGGATTAACTGTGTCATTTTAATTAACTTTTCCGCTTCTTAAATTTCTATTTATGTCTACATTTGATTGAAATCTGATAGTTTAAAGAGATAAAAGGCTGTTATACCAAAGAGTTTAATAATGTTTAACTAAATTGACTTTGAGTTTCACAAAATGTTCATAACCGCATGATTAGTAACAATTTTACGCTTGAGTATACAAAGAGGAAGCTCGCTGAAGGAAGTGTCAGAGTCCGGATAATCTTGAATAAGAAAAACAAATCTGTTCTTATTCTAAAAAATCTAAATTTATAACAATGAGCATTTTATTTTGTTAATAAAGGAAAATATAAATATTTATTTAATTGAAAAAAAAAAAAAATGTTTTACACTACTTTAAATACTTTAGCTCTTAAAGCTTGCAAGCTACCTACTGAGAAAACTAGTTTTATTTTATGAAGTTGTTGATCAAACCCCCCAGCAAAAGCGAGCAAAGTTGGATGTCACCCCTGACAGCAATGTGAGTCATAGCAAAATACATCATGAAAATACCCCCTTGCACATTTTCGAAGATTCGAGCGCTAGAAGAAAACAGATAAGGTTGCTTATAAAAACACATGAAAAAGATAGACATTCACTTCTATTTAAAGGAAGAGATGTGAGGCGCTATACTCAGTTAAACAATGCAAGGAAGCATCCTATAGTGTTTTTATGCTAACACGTTTGGAAACTACATGCTATTTGTATGCCTTTCCTTGGCACCGTTCCAAACGAGCGGGGATTCCCCACTGGTTCCTACACATTGCAAAAAAGTGAGCAGTACGAAAACTCCACGTTTTCAACCAGACTGGTTTTTTAGGGACCAATCAGGAGAGATATGCAAAGTCGACATAGCTTTATTTCATTTTTTAAGGTTCATTTAGACGAGGTTACGTTCGCGCACGTAACCTCGTCTAAATGAACCTTAAAAAAATTAAATAAAGTTATGTCGACTTTGCATATCTCTCCTGTTCGGTCCCTAAAAAACCAGTCTGGTTGAAAACGTGGAGTTTTCATACTGCTCACTTTTTTCCAATGTGTAGGAAGCAGTGGGGAATCCCCGCTCGTTTGGAACGGTGCCAAGGAAAGGCATACAAATAGCATGTAGTTTCAAAACGTGTTTAATCACGTTTTCTTGAATGAAGTATCTGTACTGTATATTCAAGAGGTGAAATCAATAAAGAGTTTGTTACTTACTTACAAATATTTTTTTTATAATTTCTTGAATGACATTTCCGTATTGTGTGTGTCATCTCTGTGATTGTGTTGTCTAAAAAAACAGTCTGGTTGAAATCGTGGGGTTTTCGTACTGCTCACTTTTTGCAATGTGTAGGAAGCAGTGGGGTATCCCCACTCATTTGGAAAGGTGCCAAGCAAAGGTATGCAAATAGTATGTAGTTTCAAAACGTGTTTAATCACGTTTCTTGAATGAAGTATCTGTACAGTATATTCAAGAGAAGAAATCAATAAAGAGACTGTTACTTACTTACAAATACTTTCATAATTTCTTGAATTTAATTTCCGTATTGTGTATCTAAGAGTTGACAGAGAAAAAAAAGTTACTTACTTACTTGCGATTTTTTCAGAATTTCTTGAATGAAGTATCTGTACAGTATATCCAAGAGGTGTAATCAATAAAGAGTTTTTTACTTACTTACAAATATTTTCATAATTTCTTGAATGAATTTTCCGTACTGTGTATCCAACAGTTGACTTCAAGAAAGAAATGGTTACTTACTGAGAATTTTTTCATAATTTCTTGAAATTAATTTCTACATCGTTTATCTAACTCGTGAAAACAATAAAGAGTTTGTTACTTACTTAGAATTTTGTCATAATTTTTTGAACGAAATGTCTTTTTGTTTATCCAACATGTTAATTCAAGAAAGAATTTACTACTTATTTACAATTTTTTCATAATTTCTTGAATTTAATTTCTACATCGTGTATCTAACTCGTGAAAACAATAAAGAGTTTGTTACTTACTTATAATTTTGTCATAATTTCTTGAATGAAATGTCATTTTGTTTATTCAACAAGTGAATACAAGAAAGAATTTGCTACTTAGTTACAATTTTTTTCATAATTTCTTGAGTGAAATTCCCGTAGTGTGTATCCAAGAGTTGACTTCAAGAATTAAATTGTTACTTACTGAGAATTTTTTTATAATTTCTTGAATTAAATATCTACACATGAGTTGACTTCAAGACAGAAATTGTTACTTGCTGAGAATTTTTTCATAATTTCTTTAATTTTAAAAAATGAAATAAAGATATGTCGACTTTGCATGTCTCTCGTGTTGTCTAAAAACCAAAAAACCAGTCTGGTTGAAAACGTGGAGTTTTCGTACTGCTCACTTTTTGCAATGTGTAGGAAGCAGTGGGGAATCCCCGCTCATTTGGAAAGGTGCCAAGGAAAGGCATGCAAATAGCAAGTAGTTTCAAAAAACGTGTTTAATCACGTTTCTTGAATGAAGTATCTGTACTGTATATTCAAGAGGTGAAATCAATAAAGAGATTGTTACTTACTTACAAATACTTTCATAATTTCTTGAATGAAATTTTCGTATTGTGTATCTAAGAGTTGACTTCAAGAAAAAAATTGTTACTTACTGAGAATTTTTTCATAATTTCTTGAATTAAATTTCTACATCATGGAGCTAAGTGAAAATTGTTTGTGATAAAGAGAAAAAAAGTTACTTACTTGCGATTTTTTTCATAATTTCTTTAATGAAGTATCTGTACTGTATATCCAAGAGGTGGAATCAATAAAGAGTTTGTTACTTACTTACAAATATTTTCATAATTTCTTTAATGAAATTTTCGTACTGTGTATCCAAGAGTTGACTTCAAGAAAGAAATGGTTACTTACTGAGAATTTTTTCATAATTTCTTGAAATTAATTTCTACATCGTTTATCTAACTCGTGAAAACAATAAAGAGTTTGTTACTTACTTAGAATGTTGTCATAATCCAGCAGGTGAATTCAAGAAAGAATTTGCTACTTACAATTTTTTTATTATTTATTGAATTAAATTTATGTATGGTGTATCCAAGAGGTGAATTCAATAAATAATTTTTTACTTACTTACTTACAATTTTTTCATAGTTTCTTAAATGAATTTTCTTTATTGTGTATCCAAGAGGTGACTTCAGGAAAGAGTTTGTTAGTTTCTTACAATAGAACTATTCTAAAAAATAAAGATAGGTTAAGCTTAAAGATATTTATTGCTTAAACATATTAACAGATTTTGTTTGAGAAAAAAAAACATAAGAACAAATGTTTACATAAAAAATAGTACTTAGAGTTCACTCTTAAACATCCACAAACGATGGTCCCATGATATAGAAAAGTTTTTACCATGTTAATGGATTTATCACGATCAGGTATGTTCTTAGGTATCCACTGTGCGAAGGGCCTAACCTCGTCTTCGGGACGGTGATAACCCCCTTCAAATTTAGGACACTTAAACTCTTCTAGATTGAAAAGTGGAATCCTAGGGTCACACTTTCGAATTAAAACTTTATCTGTAGGTACATTGCCCTTTACGTAGAGCGCTTCAACCCCGAAAAAGCTGCAAATTTCACTGACTTCCTCCTGAACATTTCTCAGTTCCCGACCAGCATTATTAAGTGGTGTAATCACTCTATCATAGAATCCAAGTCTGTTTATATAACGTAATGTAGTACTCCAAAAACTTTTATCATACTCAAACATATTATAGTTCACTATCCAATGATGACAGTCAATTTCATCGAGTTCCATAGACAATAATAAAAATGCACATTCAAATATAACACCACAAGATGATTTTTATAAACTGATAAATTCTGTGTCATACAGTCCTATCATCTTGGAAGTTATTAATGTAGTTGATAAGTAGAAAAATACTTCATCAAACTTTTATATCTTCGCTCAAGGTTGAATGGAATTATGGCTAGGGGGATGAGTCCTAAAACCATCTGAATTCAGTGTTGGGAGGAATCATAAAACCCCTGGAAGTCATTTTGGGGAGGAGGCATTTAACTCTCTGTAACTTATAAATTCTGTGTCATACAGTCCTATCATCTTTGAAGTTATTAATGTAGTTGTTAAGTAGAAAAATACTTCATTAAACTTTTATATCTTCTCTCAAGGTTGAATGGATTTATCGCTAGGGAGATGAGTCCTAAAACCATCTGAATTCATTGGAGGGAGGAATCATAAAACCCTCCAGGAACCTAACACCCATGAACATCTAAACACTATGTCTGAAAACCCAAACAGCTAATTAAATATTCTAATTCATGATTTCAGGCATGTAAGGTTCAATAGTAACTGAAACTCTAAAAACGGAATATTGATACCAATCGATAGAACAAAAATGTTCCTTTAGTAGCTACGCAATTAGGCTAAAAATTAATATATTTCATTGTTACTTTACTATCTACTATTTGATTCAAAAAATTAATATATTTATTCACTGTTTCAAGTATCCTTGGGTAAGTTTGGTAAATACTAGTAATTATATTGCCAAAACACACACAATCTTAAAAAAATATAAATACTAATTTAATAACTATAAACTTAGGCTAAAAATGAATATATTTATGTAGAGTTTCAAATAACTTTGGTGTCTGAAAACACAAACAGCTAATTACATATTATAATTCATGATTTCAGGCACGTAAGGCTCAATAGTAACCGAAACTCTAAAAAAAAACAACAGAATATTGATACCAATAGATACAACAAAAATGTTCCTTTAGTAGCTACGCAATTAGGCTAAAAATGAAGATATTTCAATGTTCCTTTAGTACCTACGCAATTAGGCAAGTTATTAATGTAGTTGTTAAGTAGAAAAATACTTCATTAAACTTTTATATCTTCACTCAAGGTTGAATGGAGTTATGGCTAGGGAGATGAGTCCTAAAACCATCTGAATTCATTGGAGGGAGGAGTCATAAAACCCTCCAGGAACCTAACACCCATGAACATCTAAAAACTATGTCTGAAAAACCCAAACAGCTAAGTAAATATTCTAATTCATGAGTTCAGGCACGTAAGGCTCAATAGTAACTGAAACTCTAAAAACGGAATACTGATACTAATAGATACAACAAAAATGTTCCTTTAGTAGCTACGCAATTAGGCTAAAAATGAAGATATTTCAATGTTCCTTTACTACCTACGCAATTAGGCTAAAAATTAAGATATTTATGCAGAGTTTCAACTAACTATGGCTAAGTTTGTTAAAGACAAGTTATTTTCTTGCGAAAACACACAAAATAAGAAAAAAAGATCATGTTCCTTTATTAACTACGCAATTAGGCTAAAAATGAAAATATTTATGTAGAGTTTCAACTAGCTATGGTGTCTGAAAACCCAAACAGCTAATTAAATATTCTAATTCATGATTTCAGGCACGTAAGGCTCAATAGTAACCGAAACTCTAAAAAACGGAATATTGATACCAATAGATACAACAAAAATGTTCCTTTAGTAGCTATGCAATTAGGCTAAAATGAAGATATTTCAATGTTCCTTTAGTACCTACGCAATTAGGCTAAAAATTAAGATATTTATGCAGAGTTTCAACTAGCTATGGCTAAGTTTGCTAAAGACTAGTTATTTTCTTGCGAAAACACACAAAATCAGAAAAAAAGTTCAATGTTCCTTTAGTACCTACGCAATTAGGCTAAAAATGAAAATATTTATGTATAGTTTCAACTAGGTATGGTGTCTGAAAAACCAAACAGCTAATTAAATATTCTAATTCATGATTTCAGGCATTTAAGGCTCAATAGTAACCGAAACTCTAAAAAACGGAATATTGATACCAATAGATACAACAAAAATGTTCCTTTAGTAGTTACGCAATTAGGCTAAAAATGAATATATTTCAATGTTCCTTTATTACCTACGCAATTAGGCTAAAAATTAAGATATTAATGCATAGTTTCAACTAGCTATGTGTAAGTTTGCTAAAGACCATTTATTTTCTTGCGAAAACACACAAAATCAGACAAAAAATGTTCAATGTTCCTTTAGTACCTACGTAATTATGCTAAAAATGACCTTTTCAAGTGATGAATAGGTTATATCGCAGGGGGCTAGGATATAAACTATATTCTAAGAATATCTGAACGCTTTGAGTAGTGGGAGTATTAAAAATTCAACGAATTTTATTTGAAATAAAAAAAAAATAATGCTTTTAGAAAAGAACATTCACAGACCAATTGGAAGTTTAGCATAAAAACACTATAGGATGATTCCTTGCATTGTTTAACTGAGCATAGCGCCTCAAATCTCTTCCTTTAAATAGAAGTGAATGTCTATCTTTTTCATGTGTTCTTATAAGCAACCTTATCTGTTTTCTTCTAGCGCTCGAATCTTCGAAAATGTGCAAGGGGGTATTTTCATGATGTATTTTGCTATGACTCACATTGCTGTCAGGGGTGACATCCAACTTTGCTCGCTTTTGCTGGGGGGTTTGATCAACAACTTCCTAAAATAAAACTAGTTTTCTCAGTAGGTCGCTTGCAAGCTTTAAGAGCTAAAGCATTTAAAGTAGTGTAAAACATTTTTTTTTTTTTTTTTTTTTTTTTCAATTAAATAAATATTTATATTTTCCTTTATTACCAAAATAAAATGCTCATTGTTACAAATTTAGATTTTTTAGAATAAGAACAGATTTGTTTTTCTTATTCAAGATTATCCGGTCACTGACACTTCCTTCAGCGAGCCTCCTCTTTGTATACTCAAGCGTAAAATTGTTACTAATCATGCGGTTATGAACATTTTGTGAAACTCAAAGTCAATTTAGTCAGAATTTATTAAATTCTTTGGTATAACAGCCTTTTTTCTCTTTAAACTATCAGATTTCAATCAAATGTAGACATAAATAGAAATTTAATAAGTGGAAAAGTTAATTAACATGACTCAGTCAATCACCGTAAGCAGCATAGATTCTAAATTGTTTTGATTCTTCTTCTTCTAAAGACTAAAAGCATCATTAGCCTACTAAGATCTAAAATATCACTGAAATACATTTTCCGGCAGTACATGATAACGAGCTATAAGTAAGGAAACAACCGAAACTCAAAAAAGGAAGCTTTTGTAACAATTAATACACTTAACTTAATGACAAGACAATTTCTTTTTAATATAATAATGAGAATATTTTTTTTACTCACCAGAAATTGCTTAGAATTATCCATTTTTCTATGTAAATGTTTTTTACAAAAAATGCTTGTAGTGTTATCTCGAATATAAACTATTCAAAACTGGTGGAGAATCTAATATGAAACCTGAATATATACAAAAAATAATTGGCAACTAAAAAAGAGACACCGGTTTTGCTTTATCACTAAAAAAAAGACATTGAACTTTGAAATTGCGTAAATCCTCTTGGCAAAGGTGTAATTACCAGTAGACTGAACTTTTGAAATTGCGTCATTCCCTAGCAAAGAGTGTAATGACCAGAAAATTAACAACAAAATTAACCAGAAAATTAACAGAAAAAAACTGTTTGGTACGGGGGCGTCGTAGAAATGGAACTTCTTACCCTACTACTGTTTCTAATCAAAGAGATGCAATAGGAAGTTCTTACGGTAAAAAATTCAAGCAGACTTCGTTCGTGTTGCAAAGCATTTCTTTGCAAGGAAAAAAGCGGGGGTTGAGGGCGGCGGTAGACCCCCAAAACCAACATCTTAAGAAAAGAGGCTGCAAAAGCGGGGGGTTAGGGGGGCGGCAGCTCCCCAACTGTACCTCCTAATCCCTGCACGTTTTAAGGTTCGAACTTGTGACTCAGCCTCTTTAACTCTTTAGAAAACGTAGTTTTTTTCAAATAATACCAGGAAGCAGCAAAACAATCCCACGTAAGTAATTTTCCCTTAAATCAGAGAGCACCGGGTACTTTCAGAGAAAATGGTCCAAATCTTCGTCCTCATCTCTACAAAGAGGACACACATACCGACCATCAGGATGTACTATCCCCCTGTCGAACACCATTTGCCTGCTCTGGATTGGAAGGCAATTAGCCCTAATCTGAATCCATCGATATAAAATCATAGCTGGTAAATTAAATTTAAAATAAATTTCCTCTCCAAAACTAGGTTTAACCTGATTATAATGATTCAATGTAGCAGAGTTTAAAACCAGCCCTTGCCAATACTGAATTTCTTGACCCTCTAAGATAAGTCGTACCTGGCTTACTAAATTTGTTGGTAGATCACGGGAACCAAGACCATCATTCCGTAAGTAAGGCATTCCCACTCTTTCTAGCAATGACCTAATTTGGGATGACGACGACGTTTTCGAACCATAACTCAACATCTGATAATAAGCTGCTCTTACTAGTCTATCTTCATTACACCTAATGAGCTTCAACCAAAATCTAAGCATCAAAATAGACGTACGTAGTTTTAACGAAAACAGGCTTATATCACCTTTCAGAATCTGCGAATGAGTTGTCTGATGTAACCCAAACAGTCTTTTATAATACTGGAGCTGGAGGGACTCCAACTTCTGTGCTGCTTCTCCGGCCCAAATCTCTGCTCCATATTCTATTACTGGTAAAATTTTTGAATTAAATATTCTTTTATGCATTTTTAAGTTTTTAATTCCCATTATCGTCGGATTTCTAAAAAATTAGAGACATGGTCACTTTGCCTCTATTAATTATTTCATCAACATGACTCTTTAAACTTCCATTTTCCGATAAAACAATTTCTAAATATTTTATTCTTTTACTTAGTTTCAGTTCCTTATTATTAATTTTAAATCTATAATTATCTTTGCCACTTGCTTTCCTTTTTTTTTAACAATAACAACTTCACTCTTTTCAACATTCAGCCTTAATTTTTTCATCTGCAAATATTCTTCTATAAGACTCAGAAGTGTCTGCAGATCTTGCGGTCTACTAGCCACCAAAGTAATATCAACTGCAAATAATAAAAGTGATAGTTTATGGGTCCCTAGACTAACTTTCGGAGCCCATCTATTCTCTAGAAAATCAACATCATCATTTATAAAAATATTAAACAATTTAGTGCTGCCCTGTTTTACTCCCAGCTTAATATTAAAAAGCCTAGAAAACCTGTTACCAGCTAACACGATTCCACTCACACAAATATACATACTCACTATCAACCTAACAAACAAATGAGGGAGGCCAATTCTAAACAGGACATCCTTCAATAGCTCTCTGTCGACACTGTCGAACGCCTTGTGGACGTCCAGAAATCCCACATAAAGACAAGTTTTTCCCTTTCCATATTTATCAATTAATGCCTTTAATGTAAATATTGTATCTACCGTCCCGTACCCTGTCCTAAAACCTCCTTGTTCATCATGTATCATATTATTTTTATTTAACCATTTAGAAAGCCTGGCATCTAGTATTTTCTCAATTGCCTTACTTAAAGCAGTGACAAGCGCTATTAAACGATAATTCATGTGCAACTTAGGGTTTCCTCTCTTAAAAAGTGGCATAAGCAGTGATCTCTTCCACTCGCTTGGCCATTGTCCTGTATTATTGGAATATTTATTATTCCAATAATAAATACTGCATGTAAACAATGGATGAATTGGATTACTTACAGCCTTTGTCCGAAAAGTTGTTGTCATCCTGAGAGACATAGACTTTGACTCTTAGAAAGGACACTGAACTCTCAATTTCCAGTCGAATAAGCCCTTTTCAAAGTTTCTACGACAACTCCTTCAGTACGAAGTACCTTGGTAAAAACGATCATTGTGCCCACTTCGCTCTTTACTAAGGCAGTGCTATTGCACCACCTATGAAAGTCGGGAATGTTAGATCCTGGGTGTCCGATAATCTTGAAACCTTAGGTGATCTTTGGACCAAGAAAATTATACATCTTGTTGGGAGTAGAAATACATCACATGCAACGCTCTAGGCTTCAATATGTTACTCTTTATTTATTATTATTTTTTCATAGGGGCATTTCATATAAAAATAATAGTAATAATTGATTTTTAACCCACTATAAACAACAAGACAAAAGTGGAGTGATGAATTACTAGAAATAAAAGAGACCAAAATAAAACAAAAACTTTAAACTAGAACAAAAACTATGGATGCACTCTTTGGTCTAATTTGTTTAATTAAAATACATGTAAAATCCAAGTAATAAAAAATCGGGGAGTAAAAACTCTATTTTCATATAAATACTCTACAAGTCATTCATTCCGCCTGGCAAAAGTTCAGAATGTTGCTAAAATAATTATGCTCCAAGTTGCAAGTTTAGTTTACTCGTGTATTAATTCTTTACCACCACTTGAACTAAGACAACTTAATGTTTCAAATGGCTTCAGAATATCATTCATACCCAACAATCTCATCTAAAAATAATTTACTCATATCAGAAATGAGCCACAGCCATAGAGGTGCATTGTCATTACGACATGTTGGTGTAGAGGTGTGGAACATGTTGCCCAATCCAACCGTTCATGGTAACGAACTGTAAGTAAGGAGCGACCCGGCTCAACAGTAACCGAAACTCTAAAAAGCAGAATTTTGATACCAATAGATAAATCAAAAGAATTATATTTTTATGCTGATTTCAAATATATAAGTTTAATCAAGTTTAGTCTTACCCATCAAAAGTTACGTGCCTGAGAAAAGATTCCTTATTTTCGAAAAAAGGGGGAAACATCCTCTGGAAGTCATAAAACTCTAATAAAAATCTCATCATTAGATTCAGCGTACCAGAGAACCCTACTATAGAGGTTTCAAGCTCCTATTCTGCAAACACGAGGACTTTTGTATTTTTTACAAGAAGAAAGATCACGCATGCGTGTTTATTTGTTTTTTTGTTTGTTTGTTTTATTATTTTCCCAGGGGTGATCTTATCGATCCAGTAGTCCTAGAATATCATGACAGGACTCATTCGAACGGAAATTAAAAGTCTTAGTTCTCCTTTTAAGTGACCATAAAAATTGGAGGGCAACTTGGCACTCTCCCACGCTTATTTTTTTCCCGAAGTCACCCAATCAAAATTTTGAGATAGCCATTTTATTCAGGATAGTCGAAAATTTAATAAATATGTCTTTGAGGATGACTTAATCCCCCACAGTTCCCGGGGAAAGGGCTGCAAGTTATGAACTTTGCCCATTGTTTACATATAGTATTGGTTATTGGGAAGTATACAGACGTTTTCAGGAGGGATTGTTTCTGGTGGGGTGGGGGGTCGGGGTAAGGGGTTACGTAGGAGGATTTTTTCATGGAGGATGTTTTCATGGAGAAAGGGACATTTTTATGAAGGTGGCGCCGGATTTCCCAGCATTATTTGAAAAACGATCAGAAAATTAAATATAAAAAAACAAGTTTTTTCAATTGAAAATAAGGAGCAATATTAAAATTTAAAACGAACAGAAATTATTACGTATATGAGGGAATTCTTCCCCTAGTCAATACCTCACTCTTTACGCTAAAGTTTTTTAGTACTTTCAAAAGAGCTGTCTCTTCTAATTAAAAGGCCTTTGTGATTCAGGAATCATTCTTAAAGGATTGGAACAGAGTGCGAATTTTACCGTAAAGAGCAAGATATTGACTAGGAGGTGAGCCCCCTCAAATACGTAATAATTTCTCTTCTCTTTAAGTTTTAATGTCGCTTCTTACTTTCAGTTGAAAAAACTTGTTTTTTTAATTTATTTTCCAAAAATGATGGTTTTGAAGTTAGGGACAAATTGCTTAAGATTATGAATTAGATTTTTTTTTTGGGGGGGGGCAAGTACATAACCGTTTTAGGAAACATGCATTAAACGCCTTCTATATGAAAGGTGATAAGAGTGAGTTTGGTAATTATATAGGCATTAGCTTGCTCTCTATAGGAAGTACAATTACTTAGTTTAATGATACTTTTTAGACTTAAAGATACTGTAGATGAAGTTTTAAGAGAAGAGCAATGTGCTTCTAGGAAGAGAAGAGGATGTGTTGACCAAATTGTTACCCTTAGATTAATTTTTGAGAAGGGCCTAGGTCATAAGACTCCTTTAATCCTTTTTATTGACTATGAGCAACCATTTGATTGAGTGGATAGAAGAGCTTTAGTGAAGGTTCTATCCTTGTAAGTTATACCATATAAATACATTAGTAATTAGTACTATGAATGACGATAATATTGCTGTGGTTAAGGTTGGAAATGAGGTTTAAAGCTGATTCATTGAATGAGGAGCTAGGCAGGGTTGCAATCTATCTACATTTAAATGTACCATTTTTGGTGGATTGGTCCCGATGAACATAGAAAATGCCATGGGAGATAAAGGAATCGAATGAAGAAGTAAAATTCTTAGACTTGGATTCTGCTGATGACTTTAGTGTCTTAGATGAAAATATTAGAAAAATAGGAAATTTTTTCAATATTTTGAAAGTTCAGTTGTGAACTTTCATATTTTGAATATGAACATTCGTATAACATTCATATTTTGAATGTTAAGAAGACTAAGTAGCTAAGACTGGGAATAAGTGAAGTGTTTCTTGTGGGTTTTTATATATTTTACATACTTGTTTGGTTACATAATCTCCATACCTATGACGTAGGTATTTTGGAAGACCACACTGTCCCACAAATAATAATTCAAACAGGGATAAATACTTTTACTAGACAGTGAAAACAATGACAAAATCTCTGGATATTTTGGTTACGTACGAAGTGACCGTCATCAGCAGATAAACTAAAATAACACAAGAAAAACAGCAATATTTATACAAAACAAAATGATCATACATTTTGGTGCTCTTATCCTTTTCAATGCTATTACAGAAGCAAGTCTGCTTTACTTTCCAGTTTTCGGTTCATTTTCTTGATTTGAATTATCAGGTGGGCAGAAGTCAAACACATTGGGATAAAAGCACTTTTCTGATACGTTATCTGATAGCACTTTATCTGATTATAGTAAATCATCATAAATCGAACATTTCAGAACCATACTAGACCTCTACTATCACTGTAGCTTCCAATACTCTGATCTTGGTTTGCAGACTTATCTTACTATTCTTTCAAACTTTTTTCAACTGTGAAAAAATACCCATGACCTTGGCTATTCTACTTTTATGATCTTTGCTGAATCTACCAGTTTTGCTAACATTACCACCTAGTTAAGTAAAGCTATCCACTTCATTGATCTTTGTTGTGACCCAGCATCACCTCTTTAGTCAGTTTCTATAGGGGCCCTTCTTCTTATATCCAGAGACAATATTTCTTCTAATTTTACTATTTTCATTTTGAAATTTTTGCCAAATATCTATCAAAACTGGAATCCTCCTCCTTTTTCCTCCCTCAAGATATTAGAATATTAGAGATAGGAAATTCTCATATTAGACATAGATAATTAGATAATATTCTATTATATTAGAAGAAGCAATATTTCCTGTTCGTTTTGAGTTATAACGTTGCTCCTTACTTTCTGTTGAAATTTTTTTTTGTTTAATTACTAATAAGGATCGCTATTTACCTACCATTCATTACTGCGAAGAATTCGATGATTTTTACTCCAACCAAGTCATACAGATTTAATGTTTGTGGAAAACTGGAAAGGGGCCCTTTCATCACAAATTAGAACTGATATTACCCCTATAAAGGGCCAAAATCTATTGGCTGGTAGTAAACCATGAACCAACACAAAAGTTTTCCATTGGTTTCGCTACTCTGCTCACTTTCCTTGGATTTCCTCAAAATTACTCTAAATTCTTCGATTTCCAAGGGCCAAGGCCACCTACCCCCCCCCCCCTTACGGTTACGCATGATGCAAATAGTGTAGTTTAGTTCTACTCAATATTCCCTGGAGGTTTTACCTTAATACCCTTAGCCTTAGTCGTTTTTTTCACAATAAAATTTTACTATTGATACTAATCAAAATAATAATCACAGTTCCTGAATTAATTACAAATGACAGTATTTCTTACTTGTAAGTTTTTTTTTAAACGTTTTCTTTTAATTTTTGAGGGAAACTGGGAACTGGTTCCAGGAAACTGGAACATTATAGAGAGCTGTTTAATCGCTCATTTGGAAGGAAGTTACAATATCTACATGCTTTTTAAGTAACAGAACATAACAATTATAATAAATGCAATTTCGGTAAAAACTGCATCTTCATATACAAGATGAAGTTTATTTCGCCCATGCTTTATTGGCTGACACGCCTCGCTCCGTGTTTTTGATTAAATAAAAAAAAACAAGTTTTTTAAACTGAAAGTAAGGAGCGACATTAAAACTTAAAACGAACAGAAATTATTCCGTATATGAAAGGAACTGTCCCCTCTTCAACGCTTCGCTCTTTACACTAAAATATTTTATTGTTTAAAAAAATAAAGTTGTCAGACAGAGTCAAACTTAAGCGTAAAGAGCGAGGCGTTGAGGAGGGGACAGCCCCTTGCATATACGAAATAATTTCTGTTCGTTTTAAGTTTTAACGTCGCTCCTTACTTTCAGTTTAAAAAATTAGTTTTTTTTATTTAATTTCTGATGGTTTTTTAGTTAATCTAGCTATTATTTTGGCTCACTGTCACTGAATAAGTAAACAAAATTTGCATAAAAAATTTACTTTTCTTTTGCTAAATGGATGTCTCTAAATTTGGTTATGACGTAATTTACAAATTAACTTGCATAACTAACTTCTATATTCGTATATTTTTCTTCTGGCAAAAAATACGAAGTTGCAGATGTTTGCAGATATGAGCTTGAAACCTATTAATTAGTGTTTTCTGATACGTTGAATCTGACGGTGTGATTTTTATTAAAATTCCTCCACTTGCAGGGGATGTTTCTCCCCTCTTTAAAAAATCGGGTAAATTTTCTCAGGCTCGTAGCCTTTGGTAAGTAATACTAAACTTAATAAAATTTATATATTTAGAATCAGCATTATAAACCCATTCTTTTGATGCATTTATTGACATCAAAATTCAGTTTTTAAAAGTTTCGATTACTATTGAGCCGTATCGCTTGTTTTTTTATTGTTTTTTTATTACGTATATGTTATTAAGTATATGAGGGGGTTCTCCCCTAAGTCAATACCACGGTCTTTACGTTAAAAGTTAAAAAAAAATTTAATTCACAAACCCGAGAATCACAAAGGCCGTTTAATTAGAATAGATAGCTCTTTTGAAAGCACTAAAAAAACTGTAGCGTAAAGAACGAGGTATTGACTTGGGGGAGAACCCCCTCATATACGTTATAATTTCTGTTCGTTTTAAGTTCTAATGTAGCTTCTTATTTTCAGTTGCAAAAACTTGTTTTTTTAAATTTAATTTCTGATCGTTTTTTAAAAGAAGCTGATAGCACTGATAGCACTCAGATAAAGCACTTTTCTTGGAAATCCGGCGCCTCCTTCATAGAAATGTCCCTTACCCCAAAGAAACGTCCTCAACGGAAAGATTCTCCCAAGTAACCCCCTCCTCCAGCCCCACCCTCCAGAAAAAAATCCTTCCTGAAAATGTCTGTATACTTCCCAATAACCACTAAATAATGCTGGCAAGTCCGGCGCCCCCTTCATGGCAATTTCCCTTCCCCCATGAAAACTTCCTTCATGGACAGATCCTCCATCATAACCCCCGACCCACCCCCCCCCCACTACCAGAAAAAAAACTCCTGAAAACTTCTGTATACTTCCCAATAACCAATACTATATGAGTAGTAACCAAGATTCCATTTTGCTTGCAGGTATAGCAATTTCCATGTTATTTGCTTGCAGGTATAGGACCATGTTATGTGCTTGCCTGCTATTTAGGTCAGTGACTTACCAAGGCCAACCGGAACGGTTTCTGGTGGGTATTGTCTGGTTTGGTAGGTACAGTCTGGTTTGGTGGGTATGATCTGGTTTGGTTCAAGTTTTTCCGACAAAATTTACCGGATTTCTAATTCACGGTATACGTGACCGGCACGTCTTGTTTAGCTGCCAATATAATCAATTATTTTATTCCAGTTTTTCTAAACCAGTATTGTCTATAACTTAATTTACGTAGAGAATGAACGATATTAATTAATGTTTTGAATAATAGGAATGTGAATGATTCTAATTAGTGATTGGATTGTATGACGGTGGAGAAAAAAAGGATTAAACTGATTAACAGTTAAGGTAACCCCGAAGGGGTTGTTAACCCAGGTAATTTGTTACTTGACCTAGCTTTACCTCTCCGACGTGATCTGTATAATACACATGTAACGTTTGAAAAGTATTGTCAATTTAAAATAGGATCAAACGTTCCCTTCGTTCCCCCATTTCTGAGGGGCAGAGGAGGGTAGGAGAGGGGGAGGGGGAGTCAATTTTGGAGGTATAACAAGTACCATTCATTGCGATCGTAGCTCTATGTTGGCTCGTATAGCAATTTCCATGCTATTTGCTTGCAGGTATAGGACCATGTTATTTGCTTGCCTGCTATTTAGGTCATTGACTTACCAAGGCCAACCGGACCGGTTTCTGGTGGGTATAGTCTGGTTTGGTAGGTACAATCTGGTTAGGTGGGTATAATCTGGTTTGGTTCAAGTTTTTCTGACACAATTTACCGGATTTCTAATTCACGGTATACATGACCGGCGCGTCTTGTTTAGCTGCCAATATAATCAATTATTTTATTCCAGTTTTTCTAAACCAGTATTGTCTATAACTTAATTTACGTAGAGAATGAACGATATTAATTAATGTTTTGAATAATTGGAGTGTGAATGATTCTAATTAGTGATTGGATTGTATGACGGTGGAGAAAAAAAGGATTAAACTGATTAACAGTTAAGGTAACCCCGAAGGGGTTGTTAACCCAGGTAATTTGTTACTTGACCTAGCTTTACCTCTCCTTCGTGATCTTTATAATACAAATGTAACTTTTTAAAATTTTTGTAATTTTAAAATAGGATCTACCGGGCCATTCTTTCCCCCATTTGTGAGGGGATGGGGTGGTTAGGAGTGGGGGTGGGGGAGTCAATTTTGGAGGTATAACAAGTACCATTCATTACGATCGTAGCTCTATGTTGGCTCGTTTTAAATACTTCAGCTTGTCTATTCATTTGTGTTAAATAAAAATCTTGAATCTGGAAAATGAAAAAATAAGTATTTAAACAAAATGTACGATGCTGATAATTAAGGAATATTAGACTACACTCAGAATTGTTTGCATGAGGGGCCTGTCTGTGTCTCGTTGAGCTGTTTGTGTCTCTTGAGGCTGTGTGTGTCTCTTTGGGCTGTGTGTCTCTTTGAGCTGTTTGTGTCTATTTGGTCTGTTTGTGTGTGTCTTTTGGCTGTTTGACTCTTTTTGGTCTTTGTTTGTCTCTTTGGGCTGTTTGTGTCTCTTTGGGCTGTGTGTGTTTCTTTGGGCTTTTTGCGTCTCTTTGGGCTGTGTGTCTCGTTGGACTGTTTGAGTCTTTTTGATCTGTTTGTGTCTCTTTGGGCTGTTTGAGTCTGTTTTTGGTTGTGTTTGTGTCTTTGGGCTTGTGTCTCTTTGGGCTGTTTGTGTTTCTTTGGGCTATGTGTGTCTCTTTGGGCTGTTTGAGTCATTTTGGTCTGTGTGTCTTTCTTTTCGCTGTTTGTGTCTCTAAGGGGTCGTGTGTGTCTCTTTGGACTATGTGTGTCTCTTTGGGGCGTTTGAATCTTTTGGTCTGTATGTGTCTGTATGGGCGTTTTTTGTCTCTTTGGGCTATGTGTGTGTCTCTTTGGGCTTTGTGTGTCTCTTCGGGCTGTGCGTGTCTCTTTAGCCTGTGTGTGTGTGTCTCTTTTGGCTGTGTGTGTCTATTTAGGCTGTGTGTCTCTTTGGGCAGTTTGAATCTTTTTTGGTCTGTGTGTGTCTCTTTTGGCTTTTTGTGTAGTTTTGGGCTTTGTGTGTCTCTGTTGGATGTATGCGTCTCGTTGGGCCGCTTGCATCTCTTTGAGCTGTATGTGTCTCTTGGGATGTTTGAGTCATTTTGGTCTGTCTGTGTTTCTTTTGGCTGTTTATGTCTCTTAGAGGCCATGTGTGTCTCTTTGGGCAATGTGTGTCTCTTTGGGGTGTTTGAATCTTTTTGGTATGTATGTGTCTGTATGGGCGTTTTTTTTCTATTTGGGCGGTGTGTTTGTTTGTATTTTGGCGTTGTGTTTCTATTAGGACTGTGTGTATTTATCTTTATCCTGTGTGTGTCTCTTTGGGCTGTGTGTGTCTCTTTAGGCTGTGTGTCTGTTTGGGCAGTTTGAATCTTTATGGTCTGTGTGTGCGTCTTTTGGCTCTTTGTGTCGTTTTGGGCTTTTTGGCTTTTTTGTGTCGTTTTAGGCTTTGTGTGTCCCTGTTGGATGTGTGCGTCTCTTTGAGCCGCGTGCATCTCTTTGAGCTGTATGTGTCTCTTGGGCTGTTTGTGTAATTTTGGTCGGTGTGTGTTTCTTTTGGCTGTTTGTGACTCTTAGAGGCCATGTGTGTCTCTTTGGGCAATCTGTGTCTCTTTGGGGTGTTTGAATCTTTTTGGTATGTATGTGTCTGTATAGGCGTTTTTTTTCCCTTTTGGCTGTGTGTGTGTGTCGCTTTTGGCTTTTTTTGTCTCTTAGGAATTTGTGCATTTATCTTTAGCCTTTGTGTGTCTCTTTGGGCTGTGTGTTTATCTTTATGCTGTGTGTCTCTTTGAGCAGTTTGAATCTTTTTGGTCTGTGTATGCCTCTTTTGACTGTTTGTGCCGTTTTGGGCTTTGGGTCTCTCTGTTGGATGTGTTCGTCTCTTTGGGCCGTGTGCGTCTCTTTGACCTGTATGTGTCTTTTTGGGCTGTGGGTGTCTCTTTGTGCTGTGTGTGTCTCTTTGGGCTGTGTGTGTCTCGTTGGACTGTGTGTCTTTTTGGGGTGTCTGAGTCTTTTTGGTCTATATGTGTCTCTTTGGGCTGTAAGAGTCTTTTAGGTCTATGTTTGTCTCTTTGTGGTGTGTTTCTCTTTGGGCTGTCTGTGTCTCTTTGAGCTGTTTGTGTCTCTTGAGGCTGTGTGTGTCTCTTTGGGCTGTGTGTCTCTTTGGGCTGTTTGAGTCTTTTTTGTCTGTGTGTGTGTCTCTTTGGGCTGTTTGAGTCTTTTTGGTCTGTGTTTGTCTCTTTGGGCTATTTGTGTCTCTTTGGGCTGTGTGTGTTTCTTTGGGCTTTGTGAGTCTCTTTGGGCTGTGTGTCTCGTTGGACTGTTTGAGTCTTTTTGATCTGTTTGTGTCTCTTTGGGCTGTTTGAGTCGTTTTTGGGCTGTGTTTGTCTCTTTGGGCTGTTTGTGTCTCTTTTAGCTGTATGTGTCTCTTGGGATGTTTGAGTCATTTTGGTCTGTGTGTGTTTATTTTGGCTGTTTTTTTCTCTTAGAGGCCATGTGTGTCTCTTTGGGCAATGTGTGTCTCTTTGGGGTGTTTGAATCTTTTTGGTATGTATGTGTCTGTATGGGCGTTTTTTGTCTCTTTGGGCTGTGTGTGTGTGTCTCTTTGGGCTTTGTTTGTCTATTCGGACTGTGTGTCTGTCTCTTTAGCCTGTGTGTGTCTCTTTGGGCTGTGTGTGTCTCTTTAGGCTGTGTGTCTCTTTGGGCACTTTGAATCTTTATGGTCTGTGTGTGCCTCTTTTGGCTGTTTGTGTCGTTTTGGGCTTTTTGGCTTTTTGTGTCTTTTTGGGCTTTGTGTGTCTCTGTTGGATGTGTGCGTCTCTTTGAGCCGCGTGCATCTCTTTGAGCTGTATGTGTCTCTTGGGATGTTTGAGTCATTTTGGTCTGTGTGTGTTTCTTTTGGCTGTTTGTATCTCTTAGAGGCCAAGTGTCTCTCTTTGGGCATATTGAGTCTCTTTGAAGTTTTTGAATCTTTTTCTTTGTTTTGTGTCAGTATAAGCGTTTTGGTTGTATTGGTGCTGTGTGCGTGTCACATTTGACTGTTTGTTTATATTCTGGAATCGTGTATGTCTATTTAGTCTGTGTTTGTCTCTTTTTGATGTATGTGTCTCTTTAGGCTATGTGTCTCTTTGAGCACTTTGAATCTTTTTGGTCTGTGTATGTCTCTTTTGACTTTTTGTGTCGTTTTGGGCTTTGGGTCTCTCTGTTGGATGTGTGCGTCTCTTTGGGCCGTGTACGTCTCTTTGAGCTGTATGTGTCTCTTTGGGCTGTGGGTGTCTCTTTTTGATGTGTGTGTCTCTTTAGGCTGTGTGTGTCTCGTTGGACTGTGTGTCTTTTTGGGGTGTCTGAGTCTTTTTGGTCTGTATGTGTCTCTTTGGGCTGTTTGAGTATTTTTGGTATTTGTTTGTCTCTTTGTGGTGTGTTTCTCTTTGGGCTGTCTGTGTCTCTTTGAGCTGTTTGTGTCTCTTGTGTCTGTGTGTGTCTCTTTGGGCTGTGTGTCTCTTTGTGCTGTTTGAGTCTTTTTGGTCTGTTTGTGTGTCTCTTTGGGCTTTTTGTGTCTTTGTGGTCTTTGTTGGATTCTGTTTGTTATGTGGATCTCTTTGGTCTGTGTGTGTTTCCGGGTGCGGTTTGCATCTCTCTTAGCTGTGTTTCTATATGTTGAGTAGTAGTAGTAATTATCGTTTTTCGTATATAATGGCTGTTTTAGTCTTTTTTGGGCTTTGGTTTTTTCTGCTTGCTGTTTGTGTCTCATTGGGATGTTTGTCGTTCTGTTGGCTTTGTGTGTATCTTTGGGCTGTTTAAGTCTATTTGCTCTTTGTGAGGACATTTATAATTATTTTGTATCTTATTAGAAATTGTATTCTATTTGTGATATGTGTGTATCTATGGGTTGTTTGAATCTTTTTGGTATGTATGTGTCTCTTTGGGCTTTGTATGTCTCTTCGGGCTTTGTGTGTCTCTTTAGCCCATGTGTGTCTCTTTGGGCTGTTTGTGGTTCTTTGGGCTATGTGTGTCTCTTTGGGGTGTTTGAGTCATTTTGCTCTTTGTGTGTTTCTTTCGGCTGTTTGTGTCTCTTAGGAGCCATGTGTGTCTCTTTGAGCTTTTTTGGGGTGTCTGAGTCTTTTTGGTCTGTATGTGTCTCTTTGGGCTTTTTGAGTATTTTTGGTCTGTGTTTGTCTCTTTGGGCTGTGTGTCTCTTGGGGCTGTCTGTGTCTCTTTAGGCTGTTTGTGTCTCTTGGGGCTGTGTGTGTCTCTTTGGGCTGTGTGTCTCTGTGAGCTGTTTGAGTCTTTTTGGTCTGTTTGTGTGTCTCTTTGGGCTGTTTGAGTCTTTTTGGTCTGTGTTTGTCTCTTTGGGCTGTTTGTGTCTCTTGAGGCTGTATGTGTCTCTTTGGGCTGTGTGTCAATACGTTTAAGCAATAAATATCTTTAAGCTTAACCCGTCTTTATTCTTTAGAATAGTTCTATTATAAGCAAGTAACAAACTCTTTCCTGAAGTCACCTCTTGGATACACAATGCGGAAACTTCATTTAAGAAACTATGAAAAAATTGTAAGTAACAAATTCTTTCTTGAAGTCACCTCTTGGATACAAACTCTTAATTGTTTTCATGACTTAGATATACGATGTAGAAATTTAATTCAAGAAATTATGAAGAAATTCTCAGTAAGTAACAATTTCTTTCTTGAAGTCAACTCTTGGATACACAATACAGAAATTTCATTCAAGAAATTATGAAAATATTTGTAAGTAAGTAACAAACTCTTTTTTGATTTCAACTCTTGGATATACAGTACAGATACTTCATTCAAGAAATTATGAAAAAATCCCCAAAGTAAGTAACTTTTTTTTTCTCTTTATCACAAATAATTTTCACTTAGCTACACGATATAGAAATTTAATTCAAGATATTATGAGAAAATTTTCAGTAAGTAACAATTTCTTTCTTGAAGTCAACTCTTGGATACACAATATGGAAATTTCATTCAAGAATTTCATGACTTAGATACGCGATGTAGAAATTTAATTCAAGAAATTATGAAAAAAGTCTCAGTAAGTAACAATTTCTTTTCTTGAAGTCAACTCTTGGATACACAATACGGAAATTTAATTTAAGAAATTATGAAAAAATTGTAAGAAAGTAACAAACTATTTCCTGACGTCACCTCTTGGATACACAATGCAGAAACTTCATTTAAGAAACTATGAAAAAATTGTAAGTAAGTAACAAATTCTTTCTTGAAGTCACCTCTTGGATACACAATAAAGAAATTTCATTAAAGAAATTATGAAAAAATTGTAAGTAAGTAGCAAATTCTTTCTTGAATTCACCTGTTGGATAAACAAAAAGACATTTCCTTCAAGAAATTATGACAAAATTCTAAGTAAGTAACAAACTCTTAATTGTTTTCACGACTTAGATATACGACGTAGAAATTTAATTCAAGAAATTATGAAGAAATTCTCAGTAAGTAACAATTTCATTCTTGAAGTCAACTCTTGGATAGACAATACGGAAATTTCATTCAAGAAATTATGAGAATATTTGTAAGTAAGTAACAAACTCTTTTTTTTATTTCACCTCTTGGATATACAGTACAAATACTTCATTCAAGAAATTATGAAAAAATCGCAAGTAAGTAACTTTTTTTTTCTCTTTATCATTTGGTTCAAGAAATTATGACAAAATTCTAAGTAAGTAAGAAACTCTTAATTGTTTTCACGACTTAGATATACGATGCAGAAATTTAATTCAAGAAATTATGAAGAAATTCTCAGTAAGTAACAATTTCTTTCTTGAAGTCAACTCTTGGATACACAATACGGAAATTTCATTCAAGAAATTATGAAAATATTTGTAAGTAAGTAACAAACTCTTTTTTGATTTCACCTCTTGGATATACAGTACAGATACTTCATTTAAGAAATTATGAAAAAAATCGCAAGTAAGTAACTTTTTTTTTTCTCTTTGTCACAAACAATTTTCACTTAGCTACATGATATAGAAATTTAATTCAAGAAATTATGAGAAAATTCTCAGTAAGTAACAATTTCTTTCTTGAACTCAACTCTTGGATACACAATATGGAAATCTCATTCAAGAATTTCATTACTTAGATACACGATGTAGAAATTTGATTCAAGAAATTATGAAAAAGTTCTCAGTAAGTAACAATTTCTTTTCTTGAAGTCACCTCTTGGATGCACAATATGGAAATTTCATTTAAGAAATTATAAAAAAATTGTAAGCAAGTAACAAACTATTTCACGACGTCACCTCTTGGATACACAATGCAGAAACTTCATTTAAGAAACTATGAAAAAATTGTAAGTAAGTAACAAATTCTTTCTTGAAGTCACCTCTTGGATAAGCAATACAGAAATTTCATTAAAGAAATTATGAAAAAATTGTAAGTAAGTAGCAAAATCTTTCTTGAATTCACCTGCTGGATAAACGAAAAGACATTTCGTTCAAGAAATTATGACAAAATTCTAAGTTAGTAACAAACTCTTAATTGTTTTCACGACTTAGATATACGACGTAGAAATTTAATTCAAGAAATTATGAAGAAATTCTCAGTAAGTAACAATTTCTTTCTTGAAGTCAACTCTTGGATACACAATACGGAAATTTAATTCAAGAAATTATGAAAATATTTGTAAGTAACAAACTCTTTTTTTTTATTTCACCTCTTGGATATACAGTACAGATACTTCATTCAAGAAATTATGAAAAAATCGCAAGTAAGTAACTTTTTTTTTCTCTTTATCACAAATAATTTTTACTTAGCTACACGATGTAGAAATTTAATTCAAGAAATTATGAAAAATTCTCAGTAAGTAACAATTTCTTTCTTGAAGTCAACTCTTGGATACACAATACGGTAATTTCATAACTTTTTTTTTCTTTTTCTCTTTATCACAAACAATTTTCACTTAGCTACACGATGTAGAAATTTAATTCAAGAAATTATGAAAAAATTCCCAGTAAGTAACAATTTCTTTCTTGAAGTCTACTCTTGGATACACAATACGAAAATTTCATTCAAGAAACTATGAAAATATTTGTAAGTAAGTAACAAGCTCTTTATTGATTTCACCTCTTGAATATACAGTACAGATACTTCATTCAAGAAACGCGATTAAACACGTTTTGAAACTACATGCTATTTGCTTGCCTTTCCTTGGCACCTTTCCAAATGAGCGGGGATTCCTCACCGATTCCTACACATTGCAAAAAAGTGAGCAGTACGAAAACTCTACGTTTTCAACCAGACTGGTTTTTTTAGCTAAATCTTTGGAAACAGCCTCTATTTCTGACCGTTTAAGTTTTGATGTTAAAAAGATTGGATGGTAACTACGCCGCCTCTCACGCCTCTTTTTTCTGAAATTGTGCAGTCAAAATTTGACACGACACACAACCCGAGTCATAGTGAGAGGGATAACCACACCGTTGGGTTGATATTGGTTCACTGCGCTGGGCGCCCCACTCTAAGTTAACCTAGATCAACCCAACTTTTTGGATATCTCTCTCAATATGACTCTGTTTGTGTGTCGTGTCAAATTTTGACTCCACGATTTCGGAAAAAAGAGGCGTGAGAGGCGGCGTAGTTACCATCCAATCTTTTAACATCAAAACTTAAACGGTCAGAAATAGAGGCTGTTTCCAAAGATTTAGCTAAAAAACCAGTCTGGTTGAAAACGTGGAGTTTTCATATTGCTCACTTTTTTGCAATGTGTAGGAACCGGTGGGGACTCCTTGTTCATTTGGAAAGATCTCGTGGAAAGTAAAGCAAATAGCGTTTAGTTTCAAAACTTTTTTAATCGCATTTCTTTAATCTGTACAGAAGTACAGAACTATCCGTAATGTATATTCAAAAGGTAAAATCGAGAAAGAGTTTATTACTTGCTTTCAAGTATTTTCATTATTTCTTGAATGAAATTTACGTATTATGTATACAAGAGTAGACTTCAAGAAATAAATTTTTACTTAATGAGAATTTTTTCATAATTTCTTGAATTAAATTTCTATATCGTGTAGCTAAGTGAAAATTGTTTGTGATAAAGAGAAAAAGAAAAAAAAAAGTTATGAAATTTCAGTATTGTGTATCCTAGATTTGACTTCATGAAAGAAATTGTTACTTACTGAGAATTTTTTCATAATTTTTTGAATTAAATTTCTAAATCGTGTAGCTAAGTGTAAATTGTTTGCGATAAAGAGAAAAAAAAAGTTACTTACTTGCGATTTTTTCATAATTTCTTGAATGAAGTATCTGTACTGTATATCCAAGAGGTGAAATCAAAAAAAAGAGTTTGTTACTTACTTACAAATATTTTTATAATTTCTTGAATGAAATTTCCGTATTGTGTATCCAAGAGTTGACTTCAAGAAAGAAATTGTTACTTACTGAGAATTTCTTCATAATTTCTTGAATTAAATTTCTACGTCGTATATCTAAGTCGTGAAAACAATTTAGAGTTTGTTACTTACTTAGAATTTTGTCATAATTTCTTGAACGAAATGTATTTTCGTTTATCCAACAGGTGAATTCAAGAAAGAATTTGCTACTTACTTACAATTTTTTCATAATTTCTTTAATGAAATTTCTGTATTGTGTATCCAAGAGGTGACTTCAAGAAAGAATTTGTTACTTACTTACAATTTTTTCATAGTTTCTTAAATGAAGTTTTTGCATTGTGTATCCAAGAGGTGACTTCAGGAAAGAGTTTGTTAATTGCTTACAATTTTTTCATAATTTCTTAAATGAAATTTCTGTATTGTGTATCCAAGAGTTGACTTCAAGAAAGAAATTGTTACTTACTGAGAATTTTTTCATAATTTCTTGAATTAAATTTCTACATCGTGTATCTAAGTCATGAAATTCTTGAATGAAATTTCGATATTGTGTATCCAAGAGTTGACTTCAAGAAAGAAATTGTTACTTACTGAGAATTTTCTCATAATTTCTTGAATTAAATTTCTATATCGTGTAGCTAAGTGAAAATTGTTTGTGATAAAGAGAAAAAAAAGTTACTTACTTGCGATTTTTTAATAATTTCTTGAATGAAGTATCTGTACTGTATATCCAAGAGGTGAAATCAAAAAAGATTTTGTTACTTACTTACAAATATTTTCATAATTTCTTGAATGAAATTTCCGTAGTGTGTATCCAAGAGTTGACTTCAAGAAAGAAATTGTTACTTACTGAGAATTTCTTCATAATTTCTTGAATTAAATTTCTGCATCGAATATCTAAGTCGTGAAAACCATTAAGAGTTTGTTACTTACTTAGAATTTTGTCATAATTTCTTGAACGAAATGATAAAGAGAAAAAAAAGTTACTTACTTGCGATTTTTTCATAATTTCTTGAATGAAGTATCTGTACTGTATATCCAAGAGGTGAAATAAAAAAAAGAGTTTGTTACTTGCTTACAATTTTTTCATAATTTCTTAAATGAAATTTCCGTATTGTGTATCCAAGAGTTGACTTGAAGAAAGAAATTGTTACTTACTCAGACTTTTTTCATAATTTCTTGAATTAAGTTTCTACGTAGTATATCTAAGTCGTGAAAACAATTAAGAGTTTGTTACTTACTTAGAATTTTGTCATAATTTCTTGAACGAAATGTCTTTTCGTTTATCCAACAGGTGAATTCAAGAAAGAATTTGCTACTTACTTACAATTTTTTCATAATTTCTTTAATGAAATTTCTGTATTTTGTATCCAAGAGGTGACTTCAAGAAATAATTTGTTACTTACTTACAATTTTTTCACAGTCTCTTAAATGAAGTTTCTGCTTTGTGTATCCAAGAGGTGACTTCAGGAAAGAGTTTGTTACTTGCTTAAAATTTTTACATAATTTCTTGAATGAAATTTCCGTATTGTGTATCCAAGAGTTGACTTCGAAAAAGAAATTGTTACTTACTGAGAATTTTTTCATAACTTCTTGAATTAAATTTCTAAATCGTATATCTAACTCATGAAGTTCTTGAATTAAATTTCCATATTGTGTATCCAAGAGTTGAGTTCAAGAAAGAAATTGTTACTTACTGAGAATTTTTTCATAATTTCTTGAATTAAATTTCTATATCGTGTAGCTAAGTGAAAATTGTTTGTGATAAAGAGAAAAAAAAGTTACTTACTTGGGATTTTTTCATAATTTTCTTGAATGAAGTATCTGTACTGTATATCCAAGAGGTGAAATCAAAAAAGAGTTTGTTACTTACTTACAAACATTTTCATAATTTCTTGAATGAAATTTCCGTATTGTGTATCCAAGAGTTGACTTCAAGAAATAAATTGTTACTTACTGAGAATTTTTTCATAATTTCTTGAATTAAATTTATACATCGTATATCTAAGTCGTGAAAACAATTAAGAGTTTGTATCCAAGAGGTGACTTCAAGAAAGAATTTGTTACTTACTTACTTACAATTTTTTCATAGTTTCTTAAATGAAGTTTCTGCATTGTGTATCCAAGAGGTGACTTCAGGAAAGAGTTTGTTACTTGCTTACAATAGAACTATTCTAAAGAATAAAGACGGGTTAAGCTTAAAGATATTTATTGCTTAAACGTATTGACACACAGCCCAAAGAGACGCACAAAGCCCAAAGAAACACACACAGCTCAAAGAGACACAAACAGCCCAAAGAGACAAACACAGACCAAAAAGACTCTACTTACTTACAATTGTTTCATAATTTCTTTAATGAAATTTCTGTATTGTGTATCCAAGAGGTGACTTAGGAAATAATTTGTTACTTACTTACTTACAATTTTTTCATAGTTTCTTAAATGAAGTTTCTGCATTGTGTATCCAAGAGGTGACTTCAGGAAAGAGTTTGTTACTTGCTTACAATAGAACTATTCTAAAGAATATAGACGGGTTAAGCTTAGAAAGAAAAGAAAGAAAGAAAGGATGCGGCACTAGACCCTTAAGGTCCAAACCGGCGGTGCTGATCTCCGTTTCGTGGCCCTTCAGCCAAGAAGTGCAATGGGGGGCTGGGGGCCAGCCAACCTATGCTTTTGCAAACCCTTCCTGTTTACCTTCCCCAGATTTCTCCAGGTACCGATTTAGAGCTGGGTTGACTCTGGCTAAGCTTACAGGGTCACACCACTGACCCGCGTCCCAAACTAAGAAACTGACCACACCAGGGATCGAACCCCAATTCCCGGATTCTCAGCCCAGCGCGCGTCCACTTAGCCAGAACGGCTCAAAACCCCTGGGATAAAAGCTTAAAGATATTTATTGCTTAAACGTATTGACACACAGCCCCAAAAGACACACACAGTCCAAAGAAACACACACAGCCCAAAGAGACACAAACAGCCCAAAGAGACAAAAACAGACCAAAAGGACTCAAACAGGCCAAAGAGACACACAAACAGACCAAAAAGACTCAAACACACCAATGAGACACACAGCAAAAAGACACACACAGAACACCTCTAGATACAAAGAGCTGAAAGAGACACAGACAGCCCAAAGAGAAAACACAACTCAAAGAGACACACATAGACCTAAAAGACTCAAACAGCCCAAAGAGACGCATACAGACAAAAAAGACTCAGACACCCCAAAAAAGCTCAAAGAGACACACATGGCTCCTAAGAGACACAAACTGCCGAAAGAAACACACAAAGAGCAAAATGACTCAAACACCCCAAAGAGACACACATATCCAAAGAAACACAAACAGCCCAAAGAGACACACACGGGCTAAAGAGACACACACAGCCCAAATAGACATACAAAGCCCAAAGAGACATATACAGACCAAAAAGATTCAAACACCCCAAAGAGACACACATAGCCCAAAGAGACACACATGACTCTTAAGAGACACAAACAGTCAAAAGAACCTAACACAGACCAAAATGACTCAAACAGCCCAAAGAGACACACATAGCCCAAAGAAACACAAACAGCCCAAAGAGACACAAACAGCCCAAAGAGACAAACACAGACCAAAAAAAGACTCAAACACCCCAAAGAGACACAAACAGAACAAAAAGACTCAAACAGACCAACGAGACACACAGCCCAAAGAGACGCACAAAGCCAAAATAAACACAAACAGCCCAAAGATACACACACAGCCCAAAGATACAAACACAGACCAAAAAGACTCAAACAGCCCAAATAGACACACAAACAGACCAAAAAGATTCAAACAGCCCAAAGAGACACACAGCCCAAAGAGACACACACAGCCTCAAGAGACACAAACACCTCAAAGAGACACAGACAGCCCAAAGAGAAACACAACCCAAAGAGAAAAACATAGACCTAAAAGACTCAAACAGCCCAAAGAGACACATACAGACCAAAAAGACTCAGGCACCCCAAAAAGACACACAGTCCAACGAGACACACACAGCCTAAAGAGACACACACATCACAAAGAGACACCCACAGCCCAAAGAGACACATACAGTTCAAAGAGACGTACACGGCCCAAAGAGACGCACACATCCAACAGAGAGACACAAAGCCCAAAACGACACAAACAGCCAAAAGAGGCACACACAGACCATAAAGATTCAAACTGCCCAAAGAGACACACAGCCTAAAGAGACACACACAGCACAAAGAGACACACACAGACTAAAGAGACATACACACAGTCCTAAGAGACACACAAAGCCCAAAGAGACACACAAACACAGCTCAAAGATACAAAACACGCCCATACAGACACATACATACCAAAAAGATTCAAACAACCCAAAGAGACACACATTGCCCAAAGAGATACACATGGCCTCTAAGAGACACAAACAGCCAAAAGAAACACACACAGACCAAAATGACTCAAACATCCCAAGAGACACATACAGCTTAAAGAGATGCACGCGGACCAAAGAGACGCACACATCCAACAGAGACACACAAAGCCCAAAACGACACAAAAAGCCAAAAAGCCCAAAACGACACAAACAGCCAAAAGAGGCACACACAGACCATAAGGATTCAAACTGCCCAAAGAGACACATAGCCTAAATAGACACACACAGCCAAAAGAGACACACACAGTCTAAATAGACATACACAAAGTCCTAAGAGACACACAAAGCCCAAAGACACACACACACACAGCCCAAAGACACAAAAAACGCCCATACAGACACATACATACCAAAAAGATTCAAACACCCCAAAGAGACACACATTGCCCAAAGAGACACACATGGCCTCTAAGAGACACAAACAGCCATAAGAAACACACACAGACCAAAATGACTCAAACATCCAAAGAGACACATACAGCTCAAAGAGATGCACGCCGCCCAAAGAGACGCACACATCCAACACAGACACACAAAGCCCAAAACGACACAAAAAGCCAAAAGAGACACACACAGACCAAAAAAGATTCAAACTGCCCAAAGAGACACACAGCCTAAAGAGACACACACAGCCCAAAGAGACACACACACACAGGCTAAAGAGACACACACAGCCCGAAGACACACAAAAAGCCAAAATAGACACACACATACCCAAAAGAGACAAAAAACGCCCATACAGACACATACAGACCAAAAGATTCAAACGCCCCAAAGAGACACACATAGCCCAAAGTGACACACACGACCCCTAAGAGACACAAACAGCCAAAAGAAAGACACACAGACCAAAATGACTCAAACAGCCAAAAGAGACACACATAGCCCAAAGAAACACAAACAGCCCAAAGAGACACACACAGCCCAAAGAAACTCAAACAGCCCAAAGAGACACAAACAGATCAAAAAGACTCAAACAGCCCAACGAGACACACAGCCCAAAGAGACACACAAAGCCCAAAGACACACACACAGGCCAAAGAGACTCAAACAGCCCAAAGAGACACACAAACAGACCAAAAAGACTCAAACAGCCCAAAGAGACACAAAAACAGACCAAAAAGACTCAAACAGCTCAAAGAGACACACAGCCCAAGGAGACACACACAGCCTCAAGAGACACAAACAGCTCAAAGAGACACAGACAGGCCCCTCATGCAAACAATTCTGGGTGTAGTCTACTATTCTTTAATTAGCAACATCGTAAATTTTTTTTAAATACTTATTTTTTCATTTTCCAGATTCCAGATTTTTATTTAAAACAAATGAATAGACAAGATGAAGTATTAAAAACGAGCCAACATAGAGCTACGATCACAATGAATGGTACTTGTTATACCTCCAAAATTGACTCCCCCTCCCCTCTCCTACCCTCCCCTGCCCCGCCGAAATGGGGGAACGAAGGGAACGTTAGATCCTATTTTAAATTGACAATACTTTTCAAACGTTACTTGTGTATTATACAGACCACATCGGAGAGGTAAAGCTAGGTCAAGTAACAAATTACCTGAGTTAACAACCCCTTCGGGGTTACCTTAAGTGTTAATCAGTTTAATCCTTTTTTTCTCCACCGTCATACAATCCAATCACTAACTAGAATCATTCACACTCCTATTATTCAAAACATTAATTAATATCGTTCATTGTCTACGTAAATTAAGTTATAGACAATACTGGTTTAGAAAAACTGGAATAAAATAATTGATTATATTGGCAGCTAAACAAGACGCACCGGTCATGTATACCGTGAATTAGAAATCCGGTAAAATGTGTCAGAAAAACTTGAACCAAACCAGATTATACCCACCTAACCAGATTGTACCTACCAAACCAGACTATACCCACCAGAAACCGTTCCGGTTGGCCTTGGTAAGTCAATGACCTAAATAGCAGGCAAGCAAATAGCATGGTCCTATACCTGCAAGCAAATAGCATGGAAATTGCTATACCTGCAAGCAAAATGGAACCTTGGTTACTACTTATATGTTAACATTGGGTAAAGTTCATAACTTTTAGCCCTCCCTCCGGGGAATTTGGGTGATTAAGTCATCCTAAAAGATATAATTATCATATTTTAGATCATACTGAACAAAGTGGTTATCTCAAAATTTTGATCGGGTGACTTTGGGAAAAAAATGAGCATGGGAGGGGGCCTAGTTGCCCTCCATTTTTTTTGGTCACTTAAAAAGGGCACTAGAACTTTGAATTTCCGTTCCAATGAACCCTCCCACAATATTCAAGTACCAATGGGTTAGTACGATCTCCCCTGGGAAAAAAAAACAAACAAAAAAACAAAAAAACATATAAACACGCGTTCGTTATCTTTCTTCTGGCAAAAAATACAAAAGTCCACGTTTTTGTAGATAGGAGCTCAAAACCTCTACAGTAGGGTTCTCGGATACGCTGAATATGATGGTGTGATTTTCATTAAGGTTCTATAGGTTTTAGGGGGTCTTTCCCCCTTTTTTTGAAAATCGGCGTAACTTTTGATGGTTAGCACTTAACTTGATAAGAGTTATATATTTGAATCAGCATTGAAATCTGTTTCTTTTGATGTATCTATTGGTATCAAAAAACCGTTTTCTAGAGTTTCGGTTACCATTGAGCCGGGTCTCTCCTTACTTACAGTTCGTTACCACGAACTGTTTGAAAACGTCTGATTGGAGCTCCTTGCCATTCATCTTCTCGCTTTTATTTAAGCTCTTAGTTTCTGACAATACTTTAAAACTTTATCTCTGATAATTATGATACCGTTACACGCTTGGTCGTGTCCGAAACATGCTGTAACCAAAAGTCGAATGAAAAATCCAGTGATATATACAACGTTATATTTCGAAAGCTATTTTGCAGAATGTGCTGCTTATTTTGTAAAAAATTGCAGAGATATCGATTTAGATATTTCGAATTAGCGTTAAAGCGTATTTTAAATGGTGTTCAAGCATAGTCAAGCAAAATAATAAATAAATTGTAAATTTACCTACTTAACTAAGTCCCATTTCTTCCTTAAAGCTTGGTCCCAGTTCTTCCTTGATCCCAGTTCTTCTTTGGCATAATGTGCCACCTGTCAACTGTTATTGAGAAACAGATACAAAATATCTGAAACCAACAAAATTACTGAGCTTTTGTCTATATACTAGGGTCATATAGTCTAGAGACATAAAAGGTGGGGGGAGGGGTCTGGAAAATAGATAGACTGTAAGAGACTAATAATAATATCATGAACACACGTTTTCTGCATATAATGAAGTAGAAACATTGTTTTTAAGTGTTTATTTAGAAGAGGACATTTCGAAGACTGTGAATGAGTAAGGAATAGAAAACTGTTATGTCCTCTGCCAAATTTTGTATTTGATTCTTTCTTTCGGAAACTATTTTTCCCTTTTAAATCTTTAGAATTTTCTATTAAAAGCGTCAATTACTATTGCGGAATGATGTGATTGGGGATTTTCAAATACTTTCCTGTTATACTTTAACAGAGAAATAAACTATAAGTCACAAGTTTATCAATTTCTTTTCTTCAAAAAATCCAGCAAAAACTCCTAGAATTTCACTGGATTTTTGGTTATCCAAAAATCCCATGGATTCGTTAGATTATCCAGCCAATTATCCTAGTCCGAATGGAAAATCCAACAAAAGTCCAACAACTTATTCAGGATAAAACAAGAACACGGAGCTTTCGGAAACACTCCTTTTCTTCCTACTTTGATTTTCTTCTTTTCCTTTTCTTCCTACTTCACTCCTTCTTCCTACTTCACTACTTACTTCCTACTCCTACTACTTCCTACTTCTTTCTTCACTCCTTTTCTTCCTACTTTAATTCAGCCTCATGATTTAAGTTTTTAAGCATATATATGACATCAATCTATCATACATCATAAACTAATTATGATGTCATATCCTTTGTCAAAAGAAGATACATGTGTTATATCATCTTGCATATAAAGATGTAGTTCCTATCAAAATTGTTTCATATTTTAAATATTATATTTTGCCTATTACAAAAGGGTGCTGGATATAGAATTTTCCTCTCAAATGAGCTCTTCGTCCCCTCTATGATGTTCCAGTGCCCGCTATCAGGTAAGAAGGAAAAAAAGGAAAAAAGGACACATCGGTGCTACCCATGTAAAAAATAATTTTCTTGTGGTCCAGGTCAGGAAACTGTAAGTATTCCGTATAAGGTTCCAGCAACGGCGATCTTAAGGGTGTATTTTTTTTCGACCCAACGCCATTTTTGAAGGATTTCAGGCTATTTTTCGAAATTCCCAAAAATTGGTTTTTAAAATAACATTTTACAGTTGAGACTAATCGAGATAATAGCTACCATCCTGATTTAGCTATAAATGTTAATTTTTCCTCACTAACCAGTTTATTCAAACACATCTCCTAAGCTTTGGTCACTATGAATAGTGGCTTGTTCCTTACTAGGTTGCATGTACCACTGTAGACACGGTATAAAGCATCAACATTATAATATAAAGTATGATTTGAGTAGTAATAAAATATATATATAATTATAGATATGAAGGAAATCTCGCATACGAAGAGACTAAAAAGAAATGTAAAATCAATTCCTGTTGTATTTACCGTTGTCACACTTTAGTTCCGTTTTTTCGTTCAATGCTAATGGCAGGTACTATGACATCTAAATTAATTTTCAGCTGGAGTTCATATTATTTTCTAGAACTGAAATTATTTTCCTTGGGAATTTATAAGATAAATTACAAACGCAAATTTTTCTCCTGTCAGTTTTGCATAAAATGGATATGAAGGCGGCCATTGAAAACCTGTTGATGAATTTACCATCACTATGAAAGTAGAGAAACACTTTGGACGCAAGTACTATTCAGGAAAACGTAATAAGTAAAGTCACCATAATGTTTGCAAGTGTGATTAATGAGAAAAATGAGCCCACTGTTGCCGAACTAGAAATTTTTTACGCAAACTTAAATGATAACAAGGCTGACAAAAAACGGAACTTCCGTGTCATTTTTGAATATGGACAACGTAAATACCAGACTGAAGCCACATTATCAAAGTATAGTCCATGCTGGTCAGAAGCTACATGCAAATTTGTGATAAGCGATTCGAGAAGAATAAAATTTTTTCTCCAATTTAGAAAAGGGTTAAGATGGAAGGAAGTTGGCCATGGCCAGTTGGATTTTTCCGATGACAGCCTTGGCCAAGAACTGCGTCATGTCATCCTTTATCGTAGGCAGCGCAAGAGCGCTAAAAAAGATAAACCAGTAACTGCACCTGAACAAAATAGGCAGCCGAACAGCGCTAAAGAAGGAAAACCAACAACTGATCCTGAACAAAATAGGCAGCGAAATAGTGCTAAAGAAGATACACCAAAGACTGACCCTGAATTTGAGGTTGAGGTTGGTCAGCTTTGTGTTAGATATGATTTTAGGGACATTGAGAAAAGAAATAAACTAACACGCAAATTAAATGAATATTTTAACATGCATGGACAGTGTCCACAACCTTAATCATGAATACTACAAATACAGTATACGTACAAACGATTTGGAAGACTCGTAAAGCTATTAAAGAATGTAGATCAAAAACAAGTAAAATTTAGTGTCAAGAGTATGAGCGGGATATGACGTGGATGGCACACCCTGTTATGCATAGGGAAATTAGTTTTTGCTTCAAATTTTAATGCTGCTCTTTACTTTTAATATACTAGAGACCGAGAAAATCTGTCTATTGTTTAGGGCTACAATATAGCTCAGAGCGATCCACTACCAGCTATTTTGGGGGTCATCCTTTCTCAACGAATAGTCATAACTAAGTATATTGAGCCCCACACGTAGTACAAAAGTACTACTTTTAGTACTTTTTGATCGAAGCAGGATTTTTTGAATACTTTCTGTGAAAGTAGCACTTTTTTAATGCTATCACCTGACAGTATTTACCTTTTGTCCCAACTTGGTACCTTCTTTAAACACTATTGAGACTAATCGAGATAATAGCTAACCATCCTGATTTAGCTCTAAATGCCATTTTTTCTCACTAGCCAGTTTATTCAAACGCATTTCCTAAATTCTGGTCACTATGGGCTGCGGTTTGTTCCTTACTAGTTTGCAGATACCGCTGCAGCCACAATATAAAACATCAACATTATAATATAAAGTACGATTTGAGCATTAATAAATGTATATAAATATATATATATATATATATATATATATATATATATATATATATATATATATATATATACGGAGCTTCTGTGTCGTTTTTGAATATGGAGATCTTCTGTCATACGCAGCGCAATAGCGCTGCCTAAGTAAAGAACGATTTTTAGCACAGTGTATTATTTACTAATTTTTTTTTTGGTTGGTCTTAGACCAGTGTACTTTGTATCGAGGGAGTTGTCAGAGAAACTTCGAAAAGGGTTCATTCGATTAGAAATTGGAATGGCTTGTGCCCTTTTTAATAGTCAACAGTGATTGGAAGGCTTTTAATACCCCTTCCAAGCCAACCATTTCCCCAAAAACATCCAATAAAAATTTTGAGATGGCCATTTTGTTCAACGTAGTTGAAAGATTTGGAAATTATGTCTTTGAGGAGGACACTCTCCCCAGAACCCTGAGGGCAATGGTTGTAAGTTATGCCCTGAGGGTATATAAGGTTTCTATTGAAAGCGTTGTCGTAGAAATTTCAAAAGGGCTCGTTCAATTGGAAAATACAAAGGACTAGTGCCCTTGTTAATAGTCGAAAGTGACTTGAGGGCAACTAACCCCCCCTCACGCCCACCATTTCCTCACGCCCACCTTTCCAACTTTCAACGTAGTTGAAAGATCTAGAAATTATGTGTTTGAGGAGGAAACTCTCCCCACAGTCCTCAGGGCAAGGGTTTTAATTTATGCCCTGAGGGTATATAAGGTTTCTATTGAAAGCGTTGTCGTAGAAATTTCAAAAGGGCTCGTTCAATTGGAAAATACAAAGGACTAGTGTTAATAGTCGAAAGTGACTTGAGGGCAACTAACCCCCCCTCACGCCCACCATTTCCCAAAACACATCCAATCAAAATTTTGAGATAGTCATTTTGTTCAACGTAGTTGAAAGTTTTGAAAATTAGATCATTGAGGATGACAAACACCCCACAGCCCCTAAGATGAGGGTTGTAAATTACGTCCTTGGGGCATATAAGGTTTTTATAGAAAGCGTGGTCGTAAAAACTTCAAAAAGCGCTCATTCAATTGGAAATTGAAATGGCTAGTGCCCTTTTTAATAGTTGTAAGGCAATGGAGGGCAGCTAACCCTCCTCTTACGCCCACCATTTTCCCACGCACATCTAATCATAATTTTGAGACAGCCATTTTGTTTAACATCGAAAGTTCTGGAAATTATTTCTTTGAGAATGAAAAACCCCCCACACCCCTCAGGGCAAGGGTTGTAAGTTATGCCCCTGGGGAACATAAGGTCTTTTTTTTTATAGAAAGTGTTGTCGTAGAAACTTCAAAAAGGTTCATTCAATTGGAAATTGAAAGGCCTAGTGCCCTTTGTAATAGTCGAAAGTAATTGGGGGGTAACTAACCACCCTATCACGCCCACCATTTCCTCAAATAAATACAATACAAATTTCGAGATATTCATTTTGTTCAATGCAGTTGAAAATTTTGGAAATTAGGTTTTTGAGGATGATAACCCCCGCACACCCCTCAGGGCAAGGGTTGTAAGTTATGCCCTTGGGGTATATAAGGTTTTTATGGAAAGTGATGCCGTAGAAACTTCAAAAACGGCTCATTTGATTGGAAATTGAAAGGTCTAATGTCTTTTTTAATAGTAGAAAGTTATTGGAGGGCAATTAACCTCCCTCTCACGCCCACCATTTCCCCAAACCCATCCAATAAAAATTTTGAGATAGCCATTTTTTTCAATGTAGTTGTGAGTTAAAGAAATTAGGTCTTTAAGGATGACAACCCACCCCCCCCGCCCTCCCAACATCCCTCAGGGTAAGGGGGATGTAAATTATGCCTTGGGGGCACATAAGATTTTTTTTACAGAAAATGGTGTTGTAGAAACTTAATAAAGGGTTAATTCGATTTGAAATTTAATAGTCGAAAGCCATTGAAGGGCAGCAACCCCCCCCCCTCTCACGCCTACCATTTCCGCAAAAACATCCAATCAAAATTTGGAGATAACTATTTTTTTTCAACGTAGTTGATAGTTAAAGAAATTAGGTCTTTAAGGATGACAACCCCCCCTCCCAACATCCCTCAGGGTAAGGGGGATGTAAATTATGCCTTGGAGGCACATAAGGTTTTTTTTTTACAGAAAACGGTGTTGTAGAAACTTAATAAAGGGCTAATTCGATTGGAAATTGAGAGACCTAGTGCTCTTTTTAATAGTCGAAAGCTGTTGAAGGGCAGTAGCCCCCCTCTCTCACGCCTATCATTTCCGCACACACATCCAATCAAAAGTTTAAGATAACCATTTTGTTTAACGTAGTTTAAAGTTCTGGAAATTAAGTCTTTGAGGATGAACCCCCCCCCCGCCCCCAACAATCCCCAGGGCACCTGGGTGCATATAAGATTTTTATAGAAAGTGTTAACGTAGAAACTTTAAAAATGGGCTCATTCGATTGGAAATTAAAAGGGATAGTGCCCTTTTTAATAGTCGAAAGTGTTTGGATAACTGAGCCCCTCTCACGCCCACAATTTTCCTGTACACTTTCAATCAAAATTTTAAGATAGCCATTTTGTTTAACGTAGTTCAAAGGTCTAGAAATTATGTCTTTGAGGATGGCGAACACCTCACAGCCCCCAGGGCAAAGGTTGTAAGTTATGACCTGGGGACATATAATAATTTTATAGAAAGCGTTGTCGTAAAAACTTCAAAAAGGGCTCATTCAATTGGGAATTGAGATGCTAGTGCCCTTATTAATAGTCAAAAGCGATCTGAGGGCGAATGTTTCCCCTTAAGCCCATCATTTCCCCAAACACTTCCGATCAATATTTTGATATAGTCATTTTATTGAACGTAGCTGAAGGGTCCGGAAATTATATATTTTTAGTATGACAACCCCCCACAGCCCTCAGGGCTAAGATTGTAAGCTATACCCTGGGGACATATAATGTTTTCATAAAACGGGTTGTCGTAAAAACTTCAAAAAAGGGTCATTGGATAGGAAATGGAGAGGACTATTATCCTTTTTAATAGTCAAAATTAATCGGAGGGAGAATCACTAGTGCCTTTTTTTTAAGTCGAGAAGACTAGTGCCTTTTTTTTAAGTCGAAAGTGATAAGAGGGTAACTTTTTCAGAAAAAGTAAAGAACTCTATTAAACCAAAAATGAACAAAAATAGAATCAAATAATCTACCAAGCATACAGAGAAAAGCCAAGACAGATAGTCCAAGTATTTGAGAGGCAAAAGTTTAAATGGCTGGTGATAAACGAAACCCAAAACAAACAGAAATTAAAATAAATAACAGAGTCAAACTCAAAACGAGAAAAAATGAATGAATCTAAACCCCATGCTTTCTAAAAGCCAGAATATAATTTGTACTTTAGTGAAAAAATTCTTTTATATGTTTTCACTTTACAACTTTAAGAAATCAAAAATTAATTGAGATTTTAAGGAATAAATATCAGCATATGTATATTAAACTGACAGTGCACATTTTTTTTCAGTAAATTCATTTGAATTTTTTCAGTAAAGTACAAATTAAATTCTAGCTTTTAGAAAGCATGGGGTTTAGAACCCTACTCATATTAATTTCTGCTCGTTTTGAGTTTGACTTATTTTAATTTCTGTTTGTTTTGGGTTTCATTTATTTATTGATACTGATTTGTGGTAGTTGTATGCGTGGTAAATTGTTTCATTCTATTTTTGTTCATTTTTGGTTTAATGGAGTTCTTAACTTATTTTGAGCAAAATTGTTTTTTTTTATTAATTTCTGGTCGTTTTATGTTATCGTCCAAAATTGCGATTCATGTCTTCGTCGAAATATTACGGGTCCGAATTAATGTTTGGCTGAAAATATTCCTCCGTCGCACTTATTTCATACATTTTCTATAGATAATGCAGGACAAATACCATATGAATGTGCCAACAAAGATTTGCATGACGTAATAGCAGTAGAGCATTTTAGCAAATATGTAATAGTAACCTCCGTCCCCAACATTAATGCTCAAACAATTCGTAACTTCATTGTAAAGCAAATAATTTCAAAATATGGAATCCCTGATACCATTTTATGTGATAACCATATGTCTTACAGATCAAAAGTCCCAAATTCTATGGCAGAAAATCTCGGAATTGAAATTAGACACAGTTCGCCGAGACACCCTATGTCGAATGGCTTAGTTAAAAACAGGCTTAAATCAGCTAAATCTATTTTGAAAGAATTCTGTAATTCTACAAAAAATGAATGGGATGAAGTTGCCGCTTTAACCGCACTATCATTAATTCTTCTGTATGTTCCTCTAGAAAATTTTCTCCCTTTCTCGTCTGCCATGAAGTTGTGCCAAGAATCCCTCTTGGTGTAATTACCAAACGACCAACTCAAGAAAGATTTTTGACATTCGATGATTATGTTAAGCATCTCCTGGAAGATATTTTTATTATTCACCAAATCTGCCTCAAAGAATTGAAAAAAGAGAGGGCTGTGCAAGCCCAACAACATGATAAAAGCTCTGTATAAAGTTCAGTAAACGTTTTAGATTTATCAAACAGTTCGTGGTAACGAACTGTAAGTAAGGAGCGACCCGGCTCAATGGTAACCGAAACTCTAAAAAACGGGATTTTGATACCAATAGATACATCAAACGAATCAAGTTTTAATTCTGATTTCAAATATATAATTTTCATCAAGTTTAGTCCTATCTATCAAAAGTTAAGTGCCTTAGAAAATTTGGATTATTTTCGAAAAAAGGCGGATAGACCCTCTAAAAGTTATAGAACCTTAATGAAAATCATACCATCTAATTCAGCGTATCAAAGAACCCTACTGTAGAGGTTTCAAGCTCCTATCTACAAAAATGTGGAATTTTCCATTTTTTGCCAGAAGAAAGATCATGGATGCGTGTTTATTTGTTTTTTTGTTGTTTTTGTTTTCTTTTCCAGAGGTGATCGTATCGACCCAGTGATCCTATAATATCGTGGGAGGGCTCATTGGAACGGAAATTAAAAGTTATAGTGCCCTTTTTAAGTGACCAAAAAAAATGGAGGGCAACTAGGCCCCCTCCCACGCTCATTTTTTTTCAAAAGTCACCCGATCAAAATTTTGAGATAGCCATTTTGTTCAGAATAGTCGAAAATATGATAAAAATGTCTTTTAGGATGACTTGATCCCCCAAAGGCCCCAGATGGAGGGCTGAAAGTTATGAACTTTACTCAATGTTAACATATAGTATTGGTTATTGGGAAGTATACAGACTATTTCCGTGGAGATATTTTCTGGTAGGTGGGGGACGGAGAGGGTCGGGGGCTATATGGCAGGATCTTTCCATGACGGAAGTGTTCAGGGGGGAAGGGACATGGCTATGAAGGGGGCGCCGGATTTCCCAGCATTATTAAAGAAAAAGATCAGGAATTAAATAAAAAAAAACAAGTTTTTCAACTGATCAACTGATTGTGATTAAGAGGTCATTTTTAAAGAACTGGAAAAAAAATTCGAACTATAGTTTAAAGAGCAGGGTATTGACTAGGGGGCGAACCCCCTAATATACGTGTTAAAAATTTATGAATATAGAAGTTCGTTACGTAAGTTAATTCTAAGTTACGTATATTTATTACTAATAAAAACGTTCGTAAATAAAATTAAACAAGTTTCGAGAAAGACATTTAACCAAATATAATATGAAAATTTTGTTTTAATTATTAATGTACGGTGATCCAAAATCAAAACCTGAATTAATTCAAAAACGTTCAAAAATTAAATAAAAAAAAACAATTTTTTTTAAACTGAAAGTAAGGAACAACGTTAAAACTTAAAACGAACAGAAATTATTCCGTATATGAAAGGGGCTGTCCCCTCCTCAACGCCTCGCTCTTTACGCTAAAGTTTGACTTTCTCACAACTATATTTTTTTAAACAATAAAAAAACTTTAGCGTAAAGAGCGAGGCGTTGAGGAGGGGACAGCCCCCTTCATATACGGAATAATTTCTGTTCGTTTTAAGTTTTAACGTCGTTCCTTACTTTCAGTTAAAAAAACTTGTTTTTTTTTTATTTTATATGTAAGAAACCAAGGAGGATTGCTACAACTTCCCTATCATGGTCCCTATTTCGTCCTAGCCCCAACTAGAAGTGGCGATTGTTTTCTTCTACAAGAACTTTCTACAGAAAAAAAAATACTAGTTAATGTGGTACGCAGGAAAAAAAAGGAACAATAATGCGGTCTTTTTGGAAATCAGCCCAACAATTAAAGAACAGTACAATAAAGTCAAAGAAGAAACGGGGAGAAAATCGGGAGAACTTTCTAATGAGGATACCAATCCAGAAGGTGAGTTGTCACCAAGGATTTGCTTAAGGTTGAGTACAGATAGTTTGGAAAATTCTGCAAATACACCTAATAGAGTAGCCGATAATCAAGAAATCCAAGAGGAGGGTGTGGAGGCGGCTCCCGCTCAAGAAGGATTAAGGGTAATCACGCAAGAACAGGAAACAAAGTCTGCTAAAAGAAGTGGTAGCATAGAAAGTCAAATTGGGACAATCGAAGTTCCAGAAGAATCCCTTTTGACACCCAACCAAGACGATCCTTGCGTGATTAACGTCAAACTGATCCGTTTCAAGCTGGTTTTCAGTATTAATAATGAAACAAAATAATAAAAGTTCTTACAAGTAATTATTTTTTACGTTTCCTGAACGGTTTTATGGCCTTAATGACTCTTTGCAATATTTCTATTCCACCACTTAGTTTTTATTCTCCTCTTATTCTTTTCACTTCTTATTTCTTTTCACTCCTCTTATTCTATTCTTGCAGAAGTTATTGTTGAAGTTTCGCTGTCCTTTGATGATGACGACTTGTTAGACGATGATGAATTGTTCGAAGTTGACGAAGTCTCTGGTGAGGAGCTCGACATACTTTTATCGCTATCTGCACTTGTCTTAACGCAGTTCGTTTACTGTAACTATAGAATCTAGCTCGTCTCAAAAGCCGAGCCGGCCAAGTTGTATGTATATGATCTATGTCAATATCCTCACCAGTTTCAGGCGGAATCCGAATAATAAAACATTTTGAAGTCATCTTTACAATAATCAAAGTCAAACTGAAGAGTCTCAATTCACAACACAATTCAAGAAATATTTACTTCCCTGACCAAATTCTTATTTTTCAGATCAAGTACAAAGCAATAAAAATGAATTGGGTCACTATTCTACTGTTGTGTTTTCACCAAAGTCACAGTTACTTGAAGGACGAAACAAGCGAGATAAGTGTACGATATAAATTATTGTTTCGATATTTTAGAGATATTTACCCTGTGACCGGCTCACACAGAATAATTTGGTTTATTAACATAGCAGATCTAAAAGAAACTTCTGACCAACTACTGAATTTCATTGATCAGCTGCAAAAATCTACGTTAGCCTATGGGAAAAGAAACTTGCCAATGGACGTAACAACATATCTATAGATGCATTAGAAAAAGATATCAAACAGCACTTGAATAAAAGCACTCTCTCTCTTAATATTGAAATGGAATGTCTCCAGAATGATATAAAACTCTTGTTTTCTTTAAAAAAAAAGAAATAAGAAAAATCGAAAAATATTGAATATTGAAATATTATTGAATATTGAAATATTGAAATATTGAAATTGAATGTCTCCAGAATGATATAAAACTCTTGTTTTCTTTAAAAAAAAGAAATAAGAAAAGTCGAAAAATATTGAATATTGAAATATTATTGAATATTGAAATATTGAATATTAAAATATTGAAATTGAATGTCTCCAGAATGATATAAAACTCTTGTTTTCTTAAAAAAAAAGAAATAAGAAAAATCAAAAATGCGCAGTCTATTACCGCAGTCTGGCAATCCGACATCTTCTGAATAACATCACAGGAACTGCCACTGACGACCAAATTAATAATCTTTTATCGAAATTTAAAGAACTGAAAATAGGAGAGGAAACAAACTTCCAAATAATGGGGCAGTCAGTCTCAATCATTAGTGATATTCAGAATCAAATGGTGAAACAAAAAAAAATATTACCTTCGAAATCGTACAGAATACCTTAAAACAAATCCAACAAGACGTACTTCTTTCATTTACGAGACTGAATCTTGTAAAATATAAAATCGGTTCTCCAGTTTTGAATTATTTGAAGCAAATTAAAATATTGAGTTCTTATGTAAATAAAGTACTAAATTCCATTATTTAAGCAGAAATGCGTCATTTTCCGATTGAAATCCTGGACGCTGTGTATATTAATGACGTCCTTACAAGAATTGAAGAAAATTTACCCTATGACATTACACTAGCAGTAGGCTTTCAAAATAGCGGTCTTTTAGAATTATATTAAAACACTGAATGCAATATTGTGAGTGACTCTAAATCAATGTTAGTTTCGTGTTCGTTAAATTTAATTAAAAGATCAGCACGCTTTCAACTTTTTGAAGTTTTAAGCATTCCCTATCCCACAAATGACACAAATTTATTCCATTCCATCATACCAAGTTCCCCATACTTCAGAATAGATCAAGAAGAAAAAAAGGTATTTTTTGCAAAATGAAAATTCCATCGACTCTTGTAATTTTAATGCAAAAAGGGTAAGTTGCAGAGACAGACTCGTTATACGTCACAGCACGCTTTTTGACTGTTCATTCGGTTGCTTCACAAATAATCGAGAAATAATTAAAAATGAATGCAATGTTAATATACGAAAGGTTCATAATCCTCTAATAATTCCTGTTGGAAAAACTCACTTGTTAATTGTTACACCAATTTCAACTAAATTGAACATTCTTGTCATATGACAAGGATTAAGGAAGCATTAACGATTAGAAATTGTAGGATCCGTCCTTGTTCAAGTAAAAGACGATTGTTTCCTTGTCCATGAAAAATTCTCCGTTCCAGAAGCGTACGACAGCAAAACGAAGATCAACTCGACAAAATTCGCTAAGAGTAAAATTCTTTTCAATACTACAAACCTTAACTTTGATTTCGAATCATTAGACTTCAGAAAAATTTATAACTTTCTCGAGAAAGCAATGATGTATTCTGAGAAAGCCATGAATAGCAACTATTTTGAGCAAAACAAAATTACAGAGAAAAATTGAATCAGTACAGTCCAAGAGTATTGGGATTATGTCTGGCGGCGCTATTTTTCTAATCCTTATCGGAGTTTCCACTGTGATTCTTCTCAAATTAAGGAAGTTATGGATCGATTAAAGAGAAATGAAAAAGAATGGTTTTAGAAAAGTCGAACAGGGAGACAATGAATAATAACAAAAAGTAGCTAAGGGAAGGATTATAAATTAATTTAAAACAGGTATGAAAATATAAATAATTTTTTTTTCAATAAAAAGAAGGGGGGAGAAATGTAAAAATTGTTGCTAGGATTATGAAAGTTAGATATCAGCTTATTTTTCGTATTTACTATTTTATTACTTTAAGGGTTTATTTTTGGTATGCGTTGTTTTCTGCCTTCTTTTCTCTTCAAGGTAGTGGTTTACCATGACGCAAACGTGCCAGCCAATGAGAGGCTACTTTGGGGGTCATGGAACCAGAATTATATATTTGGCATCTGGAAGAGAAGAGGGGGGAAAAGACACAACTTGTGGACAGTTCAGCTTTAGAACCAACAGTGACAGTAAGTGGTTGGAGGAACTCCGTTTGAGAGCTTGAGCAACATCCATCCTTCTATCGTAGACGGAGAGCTTGGAGCGTGTAACAGCCACCTCCAAATCAACTGTGCCAGCCGGTGCACGTTGACTATGGCACGGATTATCTACAGGCTCAAGAAGACTATTCACGAGTGTGCATAGTATTGAATTTTGTTTATTTGTCTGTTAAAGCTGTTTTAGCAACATCTTGAGTAGATATGAACTCTGCCTACCACGCTACCCTAGGCTTTGTCCTCGTGGAGGGTTGATCACCCCCCACTGGGGACCGATAAGACGGTATTTCCTTAGGAAATTATCCCACACTTCACACATGGGCAGTGTCCACAACCTTGATTATGAATGCTGCAAATTCAGTTTACGTACAAACAATTTGGAAGACTCGTAAAACTATCTATTTTTTGGATACAATACAGTAATGAGCAAACGACTACTAGCAATTCTGATGGTCATGCTTTCTCAACGAATGGTCGAAACTAAGTATATTGAGTACAGTGACGTCATTTAATGGGGAGAAACTGGCAAGGGCTATAACCCCCCTGATTTTTGGAGGTTTTAAAAATCAGCTGTCACACTTCCTAGCGATTTGATTTGAAGTGTGAAAAGAATTGTGCAAAAAAGGGTTCTCAATTAAAACAAATCCGCTTATAATATAGCTCTGTTTCACAAAAATATATTGTGAGCTTCATTCCCAAAAATACTTGTTTATTATTCCTATTTAATACGTTACGACGTATTCTTATTGCCTTGTTGTTACAGCCACGGTGAGAGACTTTCATTAGGATAAAGTAATTGACCCTGGATGCGTAATGAAATTATACACGTCGGTTACGTGATTCTGGAGTGGTGATCCCCTTTTTCGTATGATGTACTCTATATTTCTTTGAAGCTATTTTTGAATCTGTTCTGAACCTTTTCTGAGTTATGTACGACTCAGGTCTTCTCTGTTTCTGTACTTCGTAAATAAAACACCATTTTGTACCACAACAGGCCTTTTCCGTTCCTAGTAGCTCTTGACGTATTATTGTTAATAGATGCCAGACAGCATGGTATTTTGCAAGTTCCTTGCGCTTTTTCTTCTTTGTCTCCAGTTAACACGTTAAACTAGACTTTTGATTTTATTCAAAATGGTTATTTCATGAATTTTGTTCCGGGAATTGTCTTGAAATTTAACTTCCTCAATTTTGAGAAAATCAATGGGTGAATTTCTGACCAAATATTTATTTTCATTTCAGGAAAGAAGAGATAATATATTTAATAAAAGAACAATTCAAAGAATTGATAAACATCATGAAGGACGGTATCTAATCTCACACACCAAACATTATAACAAAATGAGAATATGCAAAAAGAACAAGATTTAAAAAAAAAGTTAGTTTAGAAGAAATTCTACAAACAATCAAAGACCAAATGTCTCGACTTCACAACCGAAAGGCTTCATCAACGAGGGGGGGGCTTAAACCAACTGGCAAAAAAGGTGAGAAAAACATGAAAACACAAAACAAATAAGAGCTATACGAGAACAACCTGAGCATTGAAAGGAAAACTCAGACCTATCAAATGGTGTCAATTCAAGAAAATTGAAGATGGGGCAGGGACAAATTTACTCTTCAACATCCAGAGCGGGGGGGGGGACATGTTTTTTCAATTTTTCTGTGAAAATATCGTAATGAGTAGCCACGTTTCAGGTGTGCAAGCCCGTGTTAAAGCAATTACATTGCATGCAATTTACATTCACTGCCATGCTCATTGCCTCAACCTTGTGTTGGGTGACTGCCTTCAGTGCTTGATACGAATGGCATTTTTCTTCTCCATTTTTAATGAGCTGTACTGGTTTATCACGAATATCAATACACACTACCAACTGTATGTTAATGCTCATAAAGCCACTTACATAACTGTTCTTCCACTATAGAAATCATCTAACATGCCTACAAGATGGGCAAATTAGTATATTCGGTGAACAAAGTAGTGAATAGATATAATGACTTTCACCGTTTTATCAATTACCAAAACATCTAGTGATGGGGAATCGGCTTTTCAGGCTCGCGGACTTTTTGAGTTTATATTTACACTCCACTAGCAGAAGAAAATCTTCTGACAAGAATTCTCTGGTTGAGCAGCTGCAGGTGGTAGACCGTAGACCTAGTTTCCTATAGAGCTACTGTTCTAATTGCAGCAACACAAGATACAATTATAGACGTGCAAACTGACAAAGTTTTTTGGTGAAATCTTAAAGCATAAGAATTTTCTCGTAAGTGCTGCCTCACTGAAGACCTTTTGCAAAATTTCCCGAATTATAATTCTTCATGTAAAAGACCTAAGCGCACACTGAAAGAAGCTTCTGGCTTACGTAATTTTGTTATCATGTCTACTTTGGAAAAAGTCAATATTGCTGAAATCAAAGAATCAACTAAAGATGTTTATAGTAGGGATCATTTTCTTGTGATAGACAAATTGTGCTCCGAGTTCAAAAGTCGCTTCATGAATGCTCTTCAACTGTTACATTCAATATCTGCATTAGATGTTCGCCACACTGTCTCAAAACTAGCCGACTAGCTAGTGTAGCAGAGTATTACAAAGAAGCTTATATTGACACAACCCTGTTGGCCTCACAAACGGATCTTGTGAGAAGAAATACCGACTCTTAGCCAATAAGCTAAAAGATCTCCTTTAACTTCACAATTGTTTGAAGGTACTGTCAATAGCACATTCCGAAGTTTTGAAAAATTATACAAATCTTCATTATTCTGCCTATCACAACGGCTAATAATGATAGATTCTCCTCTACACTTGGACACACGTAGATTTTTCTGGCGACAATTTAGCAAAACGGTGCCGATTTGAACTAGAATTATTTTCTAGTTCTCGGTGTCGCTTTACAAAAATGGCGTCGATTTACAAAAATGGTGACGAACTTTGTGGTATTCATAAAAGAAAGGAATTATCAATCGTTTCGTTCACTCCAGCAGGAAAATTAAAAGAACTAAATGATAATAATAATAATAATAACAGATTTAATTATAAAAAAAACTTCATAATGTAATAATAAAAGAATTCAAAATTTAATTAAATTTTTTTTAATGAAATTAAAATTTAAATTGAATATAAATCAAGTAATAAAAGAACGTAATGGTAATAATTATCATAAAAGAACAAAATATTAATATGAGATTAATCATGCAACTATTGATAACTTGCAGGTCTATAATTTTCATTTTTGAAAATCTCATGCAAAGGGGATTGTTTTTGTACTGCTATTGCTTGCACATTGATCTGCTAAAATCAGTGCCCAGAACAAGCAATGTTTTTCAGGCCCTTACACCTTATTAAAACCTATTTAAGATCAACAATCGGCAACGAAAGGCTTAGCGATCTGATGTTGATATTCAGTGAAAAGGTTCTTGTGAAAAAGTTGGATTTCGATACTAAGGTTGATATTTTTGAAAAAATGAGACCACGTCAATTCCCAGTGTTGCAATAAAGCTGTAAATTACTTTCCAACTTAAGTTCTCTATGTATTCATTAAACACTTTTAAATTGCTTCTTACTATTATTAAATAAAAAAAACAAGTTTTTTAAACTGAAAGTAAGGAGCGACATTAAAACTTAAAACGAACAGACATTATTCCGTATATGAAAGGGGCTCCCCTCTCCTCAGCGCCTCGCTCTTTACGCTAAAGTTTATTATTGTTTTAAAAAATTAAGTTGTGAGACACAGTCAAACTTTAGCGTAAAGAGCGAGGCGTTGAGGAGGGGACAGTCCCTTTCATATACAGAATAATTTCTGTCCGTTTTAAGTTTTAATGTTGCTCCTTACTTTCAGTTTAAAAAACTTGTTTTTTTTTTAAATTTAATTTCTGATCTTTTTTTAATTAATGCAGCTTTTATTTTGGCTCACCGTCATTGAATAAGTAAACAAAATTTGCATAAAATTTTTACTTTTCTTTGGCTAAATGGCTGTCTCTAAATTTGATTCTGACGTAATTTACAAATTAACTCACGTAACCCTAGTCAATACCTTGCTCTTGAAGCTAAAGTTCGAATTTTGTTCCAATTCTTGAAAAATGAACCCTTAATCACAAAGGCCATTGATTAGAATAAATAGCTCTTATGAAAGTACTAAAAAATCTTTGGCTTAAAGAGCGAGGCATTGACTAAAAGGGGAACCCAATCATATAGCTAATGTTTTTTCTTCGTTTTAAGTTTTGATGTTGCTCCTTACTTTCAGTTGAAAAACTTGTTTTTTTATATTTAATTTCTGATTTTTTTTTAAATAATGATGGGAAATCCGGCTCCCCCTTCATGTAATTATCACTTCTCCCTTACACACTCACTCTAAAGAAAGGTATATCTATATAACCCCCCACCCCCCCCCCCCCCCACAACCAGAAAAAAAATCTCCCATGAAAACGTCTGTATAATTCCCAAAAACCAAAACAATATGTTAACAGTGGGTAAAGTTCATAACTTTCAGCCCTCCCCCTGAGGGCTTCGAGTGATTAAGTCATCCTAAAAGACATAGTTACAATATTTTTGACCATGCTGAACAAAATGGCTATCTCAAAATTTTGATCGGGTGACTTTGGGAAAAAAATTAGCGTGGGAGGGGGCCTAGTTGCCCTCCATTTTTTTGGTCACTTAAAAAGGGAACTAGAACTTTTAATTTCCGTTCCAATGAGCCCTCCCACGATATTCTAGTACCACTGGGTCGATACTATCACGCCTGGAAAAAAAAAAAAAAAAAAAAAAAAAAAAAAAAAACACGCATCCGTGATCTTTCTTGTGGCAAAAAATGTAAAATTCCACATTTTTGTAGATAGGAGCTTGAAACCTCTACAGGGTTCTCTGATACTCTGAATATGATGGTTTAATTTTCATTAAGGTTCTATGACTTTTAGGGGGTCTTTCCCCCTTTTTTCGAAAATCAGCCAAATTTTCTCAGGCGCGTAACTTTTGATGGGTATGACTAAACTTGATGAAACTTATATATTTGAAATCAGAATTAAAATTTGATTCTCTTGATGTATCTATTGGTATAAAAATTCCGTTTTTTAGAGTTTCGGTTACCATTGAGCCGGGTCGCTCCTTACTTACAGTTCGTTACCACGAACTGTTTGATTAGTCTGTTTTGTAAGAGACATTGTGCTAACTACTGTGAAGAAATATTTCTATTACACGACTGTGGGCTCACCCCTTTAGGGGGCTCACAAAAGGTTCTTAGCCCCCCCCCCCTTAGTTCAGAATGAAATGACAGTGATGATTCAGTCCAAAGATATATTCTAGATTTATTTTGGTTAAAATTGATATTTTTGATCGCAAATGATCTTTTTACTCGCTTGAAGCAGTTGATATTTTTGCTCGCAAACAAATTAATCTGTTTCTGTAGCGTGTACCTGCATATTTTGGATTAGTATTTGTTTTCGGGGATAGTTCTAGAAAACCTACTATTGGTGCTGCTACTAACGATAAATTGCATCACCAAGCCCCCTGAGGCCAACGCAGTTGCAGACTCTTCTCCATACCAATTTATTTAAAGTTTCACTCTTTATCAACACCTGTGAAGTTCTAATCATAGGCAGCGCAATAGTGCTGCCTAAGTAAAGAACGATGTGGGCACAATGTATTATTTTTTTTTCCATTAGACCAGGGCACTTCGTATCGAAGGAGTTGTCGTAGAAAATTCCAAAAGGGCTGATTCGATCGGAAATTGGAGTGGGTTGTGCCCTTTTTAATAGTCGAAAGTGATTGGACACCCACCATTTCCCCAAACACATCCAATCAAAATTTTGAGATAGCCATTTTGTTCAGCGTAGTTGATTTCCAGATAGAAACTATTTTTTTGGAGAGAACCCTCCACCACAACCCTCAGGGCCCGGGTTGTAAGTTATACCCTGGGGGCATATAAGATTTTTATAGAAAGTGTTGTCGTAGAAACTTCGAAAGAGCTCATTCGATTGGAAATTCAAAGGGCTAGTGCTCTTTTTAATAGTTTAAAGTGATGGAGGGAAATAACCCCCCCTCTCAAGCCCACTTTTTCCCCAAACACATCCAATCAAAATTTTGAGATAGCCATTTTTTTCAACGTAATTGAAAGTTCTGAAAATTAGGTCTTTGAGGATGACAACCCCCCACAGCCCTCAGGGCAAGGGTTATAAGTTATGCCCTTGGGGCATATAAGGTTTTCATAGAAAGTGTTGTCGTAGAAACTTCAAAATAGGCTTATTCGACTTGAAATTGAAATAGCTAGTGCCCTTTTTAATAGTGCACTTTTTTAAATGAAAGTGTAGGTGTTTTGTAAATTTTCAAATAGTTTTTTCTGTTTTGAATTATTGGTGCCACTGAGAAGAGAGAGGGTGGGATTATATTGAAAAAAAATCTGAAAAGGAGATTTAAAAGAAATAAAATTGCTGCTGAAAGGATCAGTAATCGAGTAAACGTAGGAATGGCTACTAAGTTGTCTTGTGGTCCACCTTCTTAGACAGTAAATTCTCAAGAGAGAAAGGACAAAAAAACCGTTCAACCGACCAGGGCTAGTGAGAAAGAGAGATGAACAGAGAAAAACAAAGGATCAAATACGTTATAGGAAAGACGAAAACTACCAAAACAAACATAGACAAATAGTCACTAGCAGAAAAAAGGTAAGAAATCTGCGATGCTGTAACAAATAGAGATGGTGCTAAACAATCTCTAATGGTGCTAAACAGCACCATTAGAGATTAAGGCCTTTTATAAATGCAAGAAGGTCAGTGGCTGGGAGCTACAGCCAGACTCCTTTACTTACTTACTTAATTCTCCTGCTGACTTGACGTGACCGTTGAGAGAGCAGAAACTTGCCTTCTTTAGTAAACCCGGTCTTTCAGTGCCGCGGGTGCATCTTCAGGTCTTATGCCTGCCTTATTAGAAAATGATTTAGACTATCGGACCCATCTTGCTCTTGGGCGACTGCGTAGTCGTTTCCATCCAGCGGCCACTGGGTTAAAATCATATACGATGCGACAAGGGGCTTCTTCTAGCATTCGGAGAAGGAGGCCGTACAATCACTGTGTACGTTGCGCAACTTGCAGGAAGAATGGAACCTGCATCGTACAGGATAGGAGGTTGGTGTTGCTGATAAAGTTTTACCAACGAAGTCCCTTTATCTTCTAGAGCCCTTTAGTTTGAATTATATACAGCATCTTCAAAGTCTTGGTGGTTACTGGACAAGTTTCTGTTCCATGTAGTAGGACTGAACCGACAGATACATTAAATATATGCCATCTTTGTAGGACGGCTGACACGAGGGTTGCACTGAACGTTATTAAAACTCCCCGTGTACCGTGAGTAAAATGTGATATATTTAAAATACAAAAAAAATAAACCTTTTTCTTTCTAAAGATAATACCGACTTCCTCTAATTAAGTTTAAATCTAGCTTCAAAAAAAAAGAAAAGTTATTAATCAGAAAAAAGAGAAATTGCATTTTAGCCACAGTCAAACCACGACGCTATTCGGTTAGATTTTCGGTAAGATATTCGGTAATAAAAAAATGCTAGATACAATGTTTCTCAGGAAGTTTAAATGATAAGAGCAGTGTGAACGTTTAATCATCGAAATATTTGAAAAAAAAATCATTGGATAGATAGTTCGCATAATGTAGTGAGTTTGCGAACATAATTACAAAATAGCAGCCCCCTCCACATGACTTGAGCCAATCGTGAAAAAGCTAGTAAAGCGCAGAAGTTATATTTGTGTGATATAGTGAAAAAAACTGTTTTTCGTTTCTATTATGGATTGTCTCTATTGCCATCAACATTATTTTTGAGAGCCAATTTAATCCTTGCCCTTGTTGTCGTCATTTGAAGTGAAGCACTGTTGTACACCTAAATGTAAGTCTCAATAAAATTATTGCTTTTCTATTTGTATTTATTTTATTTTATATGTCTTTATCTAGTCGCACGGCAGGTAATTAGTTCGTATGCCTCCAGCGGTAGCGCTCCCAGGAATCTGATTTCTACATAGCATTAGAGGTAATCGACACGGCGATAACCCGAGGGAACTAGGTTACGATCCCAAATTGATAGTTGGAGAATTTCTAACTTACTATAGCTACGCATTTTGTTTTCTCGCTTTCAGCGAGTGGCGCGATCGGTACACCACTTTAAATCATAATATTACATTTGTGGCCCCAGACTTCATTGCCACATTTGGCGCATCTTAATTGCCACAGCTTTAAAGCATAATATTACATTGACGCGGTCAATCTTTATTATCACAATCAAGGCCAGTCTAAATTTTTTACATCGCTATATATGGCACGGTCGGGAATTTGGAGGAAAACATGCGAACTAGTTATGCTACAAACTTCGTAATTTAAATTTATATCATTGAAGAGATACAGACTTATAGAAAGAAAAATTGGTTAGGCCTATAACCGCTAAGCTATTATAGGAAAACCCTTTAAAATATCTCATAGGAGATAATAGCCTCCCCTAAAATAGGTTAAGTGAAACAATAAATTCATTTTGAGTTAATTCAAAACCAAAAATGTCAGAAGAATTAAGCGAACTATTAATGGTGCAAAAATTGGTTGCGAAAATTTTAGAAATAGCAAAAGCTATTCCACAATACGATGGACAATCAGATATCGACGAATTTAATATCCAATAGGCCAAGTTTGTAGAATTAACAAAAACAAAGCTAGAAACGTTAGTCGCCATTCTTCTATTAAGATTACAAGGCCAGGTCCCAACCTTCCTAAAGCAAATTGAAGATACTATAGGTGATGACGCCAGCTTGCCAATAAATACGGTGGACAAATTGTTAACGGCATTTAAAGATAGATTTATCGAAAGTAGTTCCACAAATAAATTAAAACACGGAATGGTATGCTTTGACCATTCACAAAACGTAAGAGAATATCTTGATAATATACGGATTTCAGTAGAAGCAAAATACGGAAAAGGTTCAGGAGAACTGTATGAAAAAGTCATACTAAATACCTTTTTGCTAGGGCTACCCCCAGAACTATATAGAATGGTAATATCCAAAAATATTCAGACGTTAGATCTTGCAGTTCAGGAGGTAGGGCGATTGATCGAAGTCGATACGATGGTGGCAAATCACAGTAAAACGAAAATAAACAGCCTAGGCGAATCAAACACAAGCCTGACCTTCAAAGGCGATCAGGCGTCTCCCAATTTCGTCTCCCAATAACTCCCCAGTGCCACAAAGAAATAGAACGCAAGAACCCGTTAGGCAGAAAACAGTACGTTTTCAGCCCGTCAAACAAATTAGTTATGAAAATAACTCAACAATCATAAGATGCTATATTTGCAATCGTGTTGGGCATATCGCGAAAGAGTGCCGTTATGTCCCCAATCCCGCACAAAGGATCGCAGTCGGTAAAACAGAAAATTATGGCAACCATTTGTTCGGAAGAACAAATTTTAGTGCCAGTGGTGCACTAGGCTATAGCCAGGGACGATTGCGGCAATCAGTACCTTACAACGCGTACCAACCAAATTTCTACAATTTCTACGCATTATATTGACCCCCCCCCCCAATAGACAAATTAATTCCAAATTTGAAAACCCAAATACTCGCCAAAGTCAATATAATGCGAGAATGGTATATAGAAATCCCGAAAATTTGCCGACGGGAAAAGAAAGTTTTTCAATCCGACGGCAAATAGTTAATTGGCCGACGGGAAATGAAAATTTTTCAAGCCAATGGCATTGGCAGTCAGCGCCAGCAAGCGGCACTGACGCAAGAAATCCAAATTACCGTAATAATACATGGCGAAGGCAGACAAATGTAAATCAATTAGATATGCCTACTGAAATAAATCCACGGGGAAACGCGTCAGGCCCCTCAGAAATGTAAATTGGACCCAGAGGGCGCCTAGAATGTTTTATAGGTCCAAACCGATAGTAGTACCGTCTTGTAGTGATAGTATTAACAAGTTACCTATATTTAATGATTTTTGTGTGGCAAATATTTACTTTAAGGCTTTAATTGACTCTGGTGCTACCGCGAACATCATAAACTCATGCTTATTTAAGATTTTGCCTCCGCATATTAGGAAACAACGAAATTTGAACAATCCCAATTCAACTGGCGTGACAGGGTATAAATTGAATGCAAAAGGTTCAATTCGCCTAAACGTAAAAAGGGACAATGGAATCTTTCCGAAAAATTTTATAATATGCGATAACTTTCCTTATGAAGCCATTATCGGCACAAATGTTTTAAGGTCTAACAGAGTACTATAACTCATGGATAACAAAAGGCATGTATAGCTGGGTAAGGTAGGAGATGGAGGCTCTACCATAAGAAATTGTAACAGAGGTTATGAAGAGAACATAAAAGTAGATAAAATGTAGGGCAATAAAACATCACAATCTTCTGACCCGTAAATCTCGCAAGGAGGACATGGCATAATTAGAAATTTGTTCAGTTATTCTGAGAGACATTGCAGAAATGAAGTAAATCCAAATAATAGGTGTATTGAATCTGCAAAAATAATAATAGGAGATATGCGACAGTATAGGTCAAACGAAATCAAGAAAATAGCGGAATTATGGAAAAACATAGTAAAACCCAATGTGACGCCGAAAGATGCCGCAATGACGCAGCTTAGCGCCAGTGAATCTAATAGACAATGAAAATAAAGAGAAATTGTACGGGTTCGCGATACGGAAAACAAAGTTCCCTCCCAAAACAATGCAAAGAATTCAAATATCACAGATGATTGAACCATTAGATAGCAAATCCGAAATATGGTTCGCGATCCCGTCAAATGAAATTCCTGAAAATCTGTTATGTGAGGAATAGATTATATCTTACGACAAAGGAGAAGGTTTTATTTGGGTAACTAATAACCACGAAAATGATACAATTACAATAAAAACGGGAACATGTGTAGTTCAAATCCAAGTTATCTCGGACAATGATTTAAAACGATGGGAAAATTCCTAAAGAAACCTAGTAAATGGCATTAAAACCTCAATTAACAAATACCCTCTAACTAAATCACAATTCTTAAACAAATTTAATAGGGATCATATTACAGACTTAGATCTTAAGAAAAAACTATGCGAATTACTATGGAATTTTAAGGATGTATTTTCCGCATCTGAAGATGATATCGGACTGATACCGTTTTATGAACACTCAATTTTAACGACTGGTAATTCTGTAGCAAAACAGCCATATTGTTTGCCGTATAAGCACAAAGAATGGTTAAAAAATAAAATTCATGAATTAGAAAAAAATGAAATTATACGTCCCAGTATAAGTCCGTATTCTGCACCAGTGGTCTTGGTACCAAAAAAGAATGGTGATCTTAGACTTGTTGTAGATTATAGAGCCCTTAACAAACAAGTAGTTAGTGATAAATTTCCTTTACCAAGAATAGATGAAATTCTTGACTCTATTTCAAACAAAAACAAAATCTTTACTTCTTTGGATCTTACCCTGGGCTACCACCAAGTGAAAATAGCCGAAAAAGATGTCCATAAAACTGCATTTTCAACAGCTGAATGTGGTTCACACGAATATTTAAGAGTACCTTTTGGACTTAAGACAAGTTAAAGCGCACTATGTAGACCCTTATTATCTCTATTAAGAGGATTAAAGAATATCATTCATTTTGTTGATGATGTTATATGCGAGGGAGAAAACGCTGATCAACACTTAGCAACATTGGCTAATGTGTTCGAGAAATTCAGACAGGGCAATTTAAAATGCCGGCCTGAAAAAGTAAATTTACTTCAACCTAAAATTAAATTTTTAGGAGTAGTGGTGACGAAGGAGAGATATCTCCAGACCCTGATGAAATAAAATGTGTTGAAAACCTCAAACCCCCAAGAACTATGAAAGAATTAGGAGGAATTTTAGGTCTTGCTGCCTACTTTAGAAAATTCGTGCGCAATTACGCCCAAATTGCGAAACCCCTCACGGAATTAATTATAGGGAACTCCCAAAATGTTACCTGGTCCCAGGAAGCTCAAATTTCCCAAGACCGTCTAAAAAAGGCACTCACTTCTGAACCAATATTATCATTGCCTGATTTCGAAAAGGGACAATTTGTGGTCGCAACCGATGCTAGTTCAAAAGGCATTGGTGCTATTCTTTCGCAAATAATCCCGGTAGAAAACCCTAATCCTCTAGAGGGAACGCCTAAACAAAAAAAATATAAAAGTTATGTGCTATTCGAATAGAACCTTATCAAAAGGCGAAAGCAGTTATTCCGCCACAAACTTAGAATTATTATCTATAATCCACCACTTGGACAAATTTAGACACTATTTAATTGGTAGAATATTTATACTACGATCAGAACATAAAAGTTTGCAGTACCTGCGCACATTTAAAAACCCCAAGGGAATTCTAGCTAGATGGATTATGAAAATCCAAGACCTAGATTACGAATTTGAATATTTAAAAGGTAAGTAAAATACTGCTCGCTACTTTTTGAGTAGAATCCAAGAAAATATGCCGTCAGATACTGCGGAAAATGCAGTTGGCGTTATAAATACTGAGAGCAAGCATATATGTAAGAAAAACATAGTCAAAGACACAGTAAAAGAAAATAGTGATAACTATTGTCCCTTGTCCTTAGAAAATATAAAAGGAAATCAAAAAAAGGACGAAATGTGTGTAGCACTTAATAATCATTTTGTGAATGATGATGTGTTACCAAATAAATTCAAAACTCTTAGAAAAGAGATAGATAATTTTTACTATGATCTTGATGAAGAAATACTATGTAGAATCGTGACCGCTGAGGCAAATAGAAACCAAACATCAATAATACCTGTATTACCCCAAACCTTAATAACACCTGCATTCGAATATTTTCATTCAGATATAGGTGGACACTTAGGAGTAACGAAAACTTTCCATAAATTAAAACAATATTTTTACGTGCCGTCGGGAATAACAAAACTTAAAGAATTTGTAAGTACATGCGAAGCGTGTAACTTAAGAAAAAACCCCCAAGCTTATCCTAATCCTCCAATGGGAAGAGTCCCGGTAGTGAGATTCCCCTTTGATATTGTCTCATTTGATTTATATGGAACCAGTGGAGGCTTACCTGTTTCCAACAGAGGCCACACTTGTATTCTTTCAGTTATAGACCATTTTCCTGGTTTTACTTTTGCAAAAGCATTAAAGAATCAAGGCACTTACGCCCCTAGTAAGGCGTTAGCGAAATTATATTTACAATTTGGCATTCCAAATAAAGTTTTAAGTGACAACGAAAGCAATTTTGTTTCATAAGTAACAAAAGACTTAATGAGTTTTCTAAACATAGAGAAATTGGTGACGTCCCCTTATCATCCACAAGCTTATGGTAAAATAGAAAATAGGCATAAAATATTTTCGAATGTATTAAGCACTGATACAAAAGACAACAGGAACGACTGGGATCAATTCTTACCTTATTTAACTAACGTAATCAATACTGCTTATTCAGAAACAACTAAAGACAATCCATTTTATTTACTTTTTGGTCGTGATTTTAGAATCCCGTATGACGAGATTATCGAATCCCGGCAATATTACAATAACTCAGAGGATTACAAACAGGAGTTCATAAATAGGATGAGAAAAACTTATAAAACAGTTAGGCAAGAGTTGGAAAAATGTAAAATAAACCAAGAGCTAAGAAACCAACCCAGAGTCAAGGGGAGCATAGATTTCAAGATAGGAGATTGCGTCTACCTAAAGAACGTGGCAAAGACGGAAGGCAAAAAACTTTCCAACAAATATTCTTGACCGTACAGAATAGTCAAAAAGTACGATAACGATTATACCTTTAAAATGGTGAACCCCGATAGTGGAAGAACTTACAAGGCGCAAGTTAGCTGAATAAAAAGAGCCAAATTTCCAGAAATATGGGTATCGCGTCCCTCGTCTACCGATTCGTCAGAAGCGGAAAATGAGCCCCCTAAATCAAGATTGGCTGAGCTATAACCCTTTAATTTTAAACAAGATTATTTTGAAAATTAGAGTGATGAGGAAAACTTTGAAGAAATTTTAGCTATGAAAAATCTAGTTATTCCCAAGAGAAAATCCCTAATACCAGTAAGAATAAAAACGCCAAAATATCCAAAAAGTACATCATCGGAGAGCGCAGGAGAACTAGATTATACGATATCCCTGAAAAACCAATTTCTCCCTGATAGAATTTAAGCCCCTTGTCCCCCCCAAAAGATTTCCAGACGATATGGTTTCCCCTGCAACACAAATAGAGAGGTCCCTGTCATTGCAGGAAGAATTGAACAGAGCTGTAGAAACTCCGGGTATTACTGTAAAGAAAACTCCTCCAAAAGATTCAACTAAAACAAATCTGCGAGAAGCTATGGGTTTAATAAATTTCCCAATAAAAACGAGTCAAAGCACATTGCCCAAGAATAAAACTCCCGAGGATGACCGGCAAGGACAATATCATGATATAACTGTGTCCAAGGTAAAGCCTAATCAATGGACTTCATTGAGGGAAACACTAGTGCAAAGAATGCCCCATCCCCCTGAAGACATGGCATTTAAACAGCGGAGGAACCCCCCAAAAACTCTTAATTCCCCTAAAACCTCTCAAGAATCTTTCAGATCTCCCGAGTTGAAAACTCAAAGCGAGGACTTGGAGAATAAACCTTTTACTTCCAAAGCAGTTGAAATTTACGAGGAAGGGGGAGACAATACCTAAAAAACTTGAGGCACAACCTCTAAATGCTTTAATACGGAATCGTTGGAAACTATTTCTAAAGATTCTAGTAATAAACCAGACCCTGTGGTAGTTAAAGAATCAGGGAAATCAAAACCGACTTCAGCAGCCGCGCACGCGAAAGAAACAAAATTAAAAGGGCAAGAATTTTTGAAAAAAACAATACAAAAAGTTTGATCTTATTTCTCTAAGGAAACCGAAAAAGAAAAAACGCAAGAAGTCGAAGAGAAAGTAACGACACAATCGGGTAGAACGGTTAAAAAACCTGATAGATGGAATTACCCCTAGTCAGTACAGGATTAAGAGATTTTAATGGATAGTCGTCATAAAGGAATAATAATTTTAAAACTTTTAGCTCACAAGTAAAAATAATACAATTAAAAAAATGATGTAGAAAAATTTTGTTCAACATATATCAAGGCTTCGCATGAATCAAAACCGTCTGATACCGTCTGTTCAACATATATCAGTTCCCGAAAACAAGTTCTAATTAAAAAGTCACATTGAATATAATTAATTCGAATAATTTCCTTTAATATAAAATGTCCACCCGTACCATTCCAGTATGATGTATCCAGTCCAACTGAAAGAAGCCTTGATAGGAATTACTAAGCGAGAAATATTCATACACCTTAAGAATGATCTTTGGTTATTTTCTGTTCCAAGAGAAACTTTTGGAACTTTGTCTTGTTTTAATAATACAGAAAGAATAGACCCAAGTTACAAAAAAGAATTACTGTTACAAAATGTGGGTACGATAACCATAAAACAAGGATGTCGACTTGTAAGTAAAGAGTCAACTATTCTGATGCCGTTAATTACCACGAGCACAAAGATAATAAGTCCCAAAATAATCAATTTTAAGGCAATTAACCTGTCGTACACTATTCCGAATATAGAAAGTGAGAAAATGAAAACCTAGATATGGTCCAAAATAGAAAAGAATAAAGGGACATTAAGGCTTACAAAAATAAAAGAAGCATTAGACTCCCAGATACCCCTATTTACAAATGAGGACCAGAGATTAACTTATGGGGATAATAGATACGGATTATTCTCAAACAATTTCTGGGGGAACATACTACTGACCGTATGTTTTGTATTCGCGACTTCCCTGACCATAAGAACCTTATTGACTTTTAATTATGGAAAAATCCTGAGACTAAGAAGGCAAAACCCAAGGGAAGAACACGGGGAAACGGCTGAAATGCAGAAGTTAAACCCGGAACCCCATGAGAACGTCTAAGCCAAGAAATAGGGAAGACATTAGAAAACGAGTGGGTATAGAGGTCTCCACTCGTCCTTGCTATGTCTTGTTCCCTCATTGTAAGTGTCGTATACAAAAAAAACCGTGCGGTTACGACGCTACAACATGCGTTTCTTAAACAGCACGGACGTGCGTGAACAATGAAGGCATGAAATATGTTGTAAACTGAGACCTCAAATTTAACAATGTAGAGTAGCTTTTGTTTGAAGGATTGTTTTAAACCTAAGGGAGAATAAAATAAGCGTTAAAGTATTAAATAATCCTTGTATCGTCATTTAAATTATAAAAAAAAGTTAGAAGAAATATCTGTTTTATAATTACCAAAGGAAAATATATTTATATGAGAACAACATGATAATAATGTCGTTTTACTAAAATCAATATTCATGTAGTAATATTATTTTATCTATTTAAGGTTGTCTTGTAGGGTAACATTCACCCCAAAATGCACCTAATCGTATTGATTATTATGTATTAAGACTACATGATTCTAAAGAGCGTGTGATTCTGCCTCGTTAGTTTCATTACATGGAGTTGATTGACATATTGGATATCAAGCATTAAAATGAGTAGTCTAGTGCAGATAAAACATAGTAGCACCTATTTTCATCATACCTCAACCAACGAAGAATACTCACCATAGACTCCAGGCAATTTTCATCCCAGATTGTATACGAAAATTATAGTTACCTTTGATCGTTGTTTCCTCGACCACCAACCATATTACGTATCAGGTAACACTATATTTGAATCTCACTATCCATTGCATTATCGAACAATATAATCAGATAAATCCTGAGAACCCCATCGACCAGTACAAGATATAAGTACATAAATATCACCCCTGATAATCATTATGGATCCATATACCATACGACTGTATAGTTATGGTATTTGATGATCCCAAAAATTATTTTACGTGTCACAGATTCACGCGTCAAATCCCTTTCGACCATTTCTTGGAATCCATCCTATCACCTCTATGCGAAAAGTTAATATCTCTGTTATCCCATAAATTTTACGAGATAATTTCTGAAACATGGACCTGGAAACCAACCATTGAATTACAGAAACCAAAATTAACCCCAGTGACTACCATGTCAGTGACAATATACCCCTCCCACAAGTTAAAGACAATGCGTTGAAGGAGTCACTAAGTTGTATTTAGGCCCATTCTAAACCCAAACACCAAATCCCTTGTGATTAACCAGGGAGTCGCCACAAAAGTTAATAGACGCTCACCAAGCACGAACAGATTTAAAAGGTAAATGTAATGACTGAGTGCAAAAAGGAACAATTTTATACGAAAATTACATTCTCTATGTGCTTTAAAATATCCCAAGAATGATATGCTGAGAAGAAAATGAACGCATTCCCAGTGTTCAACCCCTTAATGACAAGGGATTCTATGAACTATCCAAAAACAAAAGGTGAGAATGAACTCTGATATCAAAATTCCACACGCCTGTACCTGGGAGTATCATTTCCCATTTGACAATTAGAGAAATCTTTTCGTGCAAGATGAACATAATCATGCTCAAACTGTTCTGTGAAAAAACTTTATTGTAAGTGCTTTAAAAATTTTGCCAAGACGAAAAGAGTGAAGGACCATAATTTACAACAGAAGGATTGAGTACGCTAAGAGACATGAAGGTGATGAAATAGGTGTGAATTTACATATGTTACATTTTAATAACTTCGATAACTTACAAATTCCAATATCCTATCTTTAATATTACATAGCAAACATCCCCAGTTTGCTGTTCTAATGTTTACCAGTGAACATGGTAAATATAATATTGTGTGTTTTAAATCGTTCTTATATGTAGTGTTAGATGTTCAGATAGAGTTATTTGTAGCGTTGTCGTACTATTCATTTAATGTAGCGTAGATAGGAAGAAGTGTGCTCTATAGTCAGCAAAATAAAAAAAAACCTTGTAAAAGGTGAATTCTCAAAAAATCTTATGTAAAGGTAGAATAGCCCCAACCTTGTTGGAAATGTAAAAGTCATCAGTGTTAGATGAAGAAAAAGAAAAAAAAATCTTTAATATAGTAGCTAGGCTAGAACCATAAATAATCTTAGTCTAGTAGATGAACTTTAGATAGGGATGCATAATAAAATAAGAAAATAATAGAGGGAATTTTTAGCACTCCTGATTAAGCAAAAATAAAAATATAAAATAATACGATGTCAATCAAAATTATATAGAATAAATAGAAAATAAATTGCGAATATTTCAAAAACCCAAGGGCAAGCAAGTCCTAATGACGGGACGTCATTAAATAGTAGGAAGGGTAATATGTACCGTGAGTAAAATCTGATATATTTAAAATACAAAAAAATAAAATCTTTTTCTTCCTAAAGATAATTCTGACGTCCTCTAATTAAGTTTAAATCTAGCTTCAAAAAAAAGAAAAGTTTTTAATCAGCAAAAAGAGAAATTGCATGTTAGCCTCAGTCAAACAACGACGCTATTTAGTTTGAATTTCGCTAAGACATTTGGTAATAAAAAAAATGCTAGATACAATTTTTCTCAGGCAGTTTAAATGATAAGAGCAGTGTGAACGTTTAAATCATCGAAATATTTAAAAAAATCATTGGATAGATAGTCCGCATAATGTAGTGAGTTTGCGAACATAATTACAAAATAGCTGCCCCCTTCACAGGACTTGGGCCAATCGTGAAAAAGCTAGAGAAGCGCAGAAGTTATATTTTGTGGTATTGTGAGAAAAACTGTTTTTCGTTTCTATTATGGATTGTCTCTATTGTCATCAACATTATTTTTGAGAGGCAATTTAATCCTTGCCCTTGTTGTCGTCATTTGAAGTGAAGCACTGTTATACACCTAAATGTAAGTCTCGATAAAATTATTGCTTTTCTATTTGTATTTATTTTATTTTATATGTCTTTATCTAATCGCACAGCTGGTAATTAGTTATTATGACTCCAGCGGTAGCGCTCCCAGAAATCTGATTTCTACATAGCATTAGAGGTAATCGACACGGCGATAACCCGAGGACACTAGGTTACGATCCCAAATTGATAGTTGGAGAATTTCTAACTTACTATAGTTACGTATTTTGTTTTCTCTCCTTCAGCGAGTGGCGCGATCGGTACACCACTTTAAATCATAATATTACATTTATGGCCCCAGACATCATTGCCACATTTGGCGCATCTTAATCGCCACAGCTTTTAAGCATAATATTACATTGACGCGGTCAATACTTATTACCACAATTAAGGCCAGTCTAAATTTTTTTATCGCTACACACGTGAGAGAAGGAGGCGATACCCAAACTCCTGTTTGTAGTGATTTTTGTTCGTTTCAAGCTTGATTTGCATATTCAATTTAAGTTTCACTCGTTTTAAGACTTATTTATTCATTCACATTAATATCTATTGTATGTTTATTTGCATTGATTGTTTATTTAATTTCGGATTGTTTTAAGTATTTCTTATACTTCAATAGCAAAATATTTTCTTTGTTTTAAGCTTTATTTTATATTCAATCTAAGTATTACTCCCTTTAAGATCCATTTACTCATTTACAATATTAATTGTTGTATGTTTTTTGCTATGACTGTTATTTAATTTCTGTTCGTTTTGGGCTTCATTTATTCTTTAACAGTAATTTCTGCTCGTTTTGAGTTTGAATTTTAACAGGTATCTATATCTGCTGACTTTAAGTTTAAAATGGCGTTTACTTTTCTTTGAAAAACTTATTTTTCGGAAGTTTTTTTTTTAATTAATACCACGAAGATACTGACATGTCATCTATAGAAATTTTGAAATTGGTCGGTAAACGCTACAGTTTTATCAGCTCCTGCCGTGATTTTACAGATGGTGATACAATTCTCCATTTGGTTAAATAAACAGCGTTAAAATAGTGACATGTTATCTACTAAAATCTTAATATTGGTTGGTAAATGCAGCGGTTTTACCGACTCGTGCAGTGATTTCACGCATTGTATTCGAAACGGACATTATGCTAATTTTTGACAAACAGTCGGTAAAAATGACCAGCCAGTCGGAAAAATCTCTTGCTCCCCCCTCCCAAACATTTTAGTTATTAAAAAACCAAATCTTCACAATAGTTTGTTTTTGGAAATATATGCGTAACACTGTGGACTGATATGTAGCCTCTACCGATATATAACCTCTGTAACCTCTGCCTCAGTGCCTCTTAGTTTTGCTTCTTTATTTTCTAATCTAGCAGGCTGCCCTTCAATTTTTTTGGTCACTTAAACTCTTGACGAACCTTGTCCCTCTGGATGGACTTACAGTTAGTATAGGTGAAACGCCATCTGCGTACCCCAGTTGAAATCAGCGTATCTGGATTGCCATCTATGATTTTTTTTTCAGCTTGTTACTGGTATTGGAAGAGCTGTTTATGCATTAAAGAAATGGAGGAAAGTTCGAAATCGGAATAGAGCAGGAGGGCAAAAGGTAAGAAAATTTTCTTTGAATAAAAGGTGAAGCCTGAAAAAATATAAGCTTACTTGAAAGGATCGCAACTTCATATTGGGAGGAATTTTGCCACATATCCACATATCCATTACACCACCTACTGGTAGGTAACTAAAGTTCAATGTCCACCCCCATGTACATCGGTTCTCAATCAAATATTTTGAAGTTAAGAGCTGATACAATAGAACGACTTTTTAGTTTAATTATGTTTTCTTTACCATAGATGAAATTTGGTGCAACGTTTCAACGTAAAAAAAATAGATGGTTAAAATAGTATACTGTGAAGGGGAATGGCTCCAAAACAGTAGAAACTGTTTAGTTCTGGCAGGGGAAGAGACTGTTTTCCGGAATGTCAATTGGATCTAATAAGGTCTAGCGACCTCATTGAAATAGAAAACCATTCCAAAATCAAATAAGGTATCATTACTTGGAAAACGGAAAGCAACAGCTGGGAAAAATAGGCACACTTGTACCAAAAAAGTTTATTTTTCAGCCAGGCAATATGCCACCTTACTCTCTATTGTTTTAATATTAGGTCATAAGGACTTATATTTTTATTGACTTTATATAGTTAAATTATTGATACCTTTTTAGTGTCCCTTTGAATTTTATATGTATTTATATCTCGTTCATATTTGTTTTGTTTTTATCCCCCCCCCCCTTTTAATGTCCCTTTTAATTTTTTTAACATGTGTTTCTGCTATTTTTTTTAAGTTTAGTATTTATCTTTTCGACTTTTTAATTGACATCCTACAGTAAAATTGTTAACTCACAAATAATTGTTCATTCTGATTTTTCTTTTTCGTTGTTGTTTTTGTATTTTTGCCAGTTTTCGTGTTTTTATATGATATTTTGACTCTGAAGTCCGAATTTGGCCCTTTTGGGGGCTTGTGGTAGTGATTTTTAAAATAAAGATCTTATTTTACCAACCCATTAGAGATCATAAAATTAATTTAACTCCAGAGTGGAGGTTATAAAGCTTACTACATTATGAATGAAAAATGTTTAGAACTGTTTTTCTTTACTTATTTGTGTTTTCTTTACTTTTGCTTATGGTCATTTTCAAAAGTTGTGAACCACTTTTTCTCTTGTGGTTACCATGTCTGATGTCTCGGCAATCATTGACGCTAGTGATTTTGAGGACTTTTTTGCAGATAAGAATGATGATGACCTCTTTGAGCCTCATGATTAAGAACTTGAAGATACAAGTGAAGATGAAGATCCTAACAGTGCCTTCCTTCCAGGCGATGAAAGAAATCGACAAGGAATCATCTGAGCTTGAGTCTGATTTTGAAGATAACATACCTCTAGCCGAGCGAGCTCGAATGCTCCAGCGACCTATGAAACGACCGAAATTGATGAAATGGAGGGAAAGCACGAGGTTAGAGATTCACTTGGATTCGGTAAGAGATGAAGTGATCTGTACTGATCATTCTGTTTAGAAACCAGAAGTTTTTCACACAGTACTCCTTCCAGTCTTTTTTTGGTGAGACGGCATATGGCACAAACTACACCTATAAAAAAAATTTCTTAAGACCCTGAATGTCACTAGTGACGAACTTAAGACATTTGCTGGAGCTGTAATATTGATGGGCAATCTCAAATACCCTCAAAACGAAATGTACTGGAAGGCAAAGGACCGTGTAAACCAGATATCAGAAAATATTGAAAAAAAACCGTTTCTTCACTGTAAGAATGCAATCTAAAATTTGTTGTAGATGAGGAAATTTCTGACGAAATTAAGAAGAACAATCGGTTGTGGAGAGTTCAGTCAACTATCGACCGTTTCCTTACCGTTTACCTTTCTTTACCGAGGGACAAAATTGTTCAATTGATGAGCAGATTATCCCACTTTGCGGAAAAACGCCGTCAAGGCAGTGTGTGCCCAATAAGCCAAACCCTGTCAGCCTCAAAAACTTTGTTTTGGCTAATCCGAAGGACCTCATAATTGACTTTAATATTTATCAGGGTGCCACTACGCTTCCTGAAAGTATGCGATGCCATGGCCTTGCAGCTGGAATCGTACTCAGGTTATCTCAAACTCTCCCACCCAGGTCTAGCCTCTACTTTGACTGATTTTTCAACTCAACAAAAGTACTCGACCTTCTGTACGAAATGAAGATAAATGCAACTGGCATAATCACGCGAAATAGATTTGGAAAAAAGACCATACCTCTGAATCCAGAGAAAGAAATGAAGAAGAAAGGGAGAGGGTAGAGCGTTGCATTTGTGCGAGGAAATCGGAAGCTAGCCATCACCGAATGGTTTGATTCAAGAATCGTGACACGAGGCTCAAATTGCAAGGCAGTAGAAGAAGAGACAACAGTGGATAGATTGGACAAAAAGCAGGAGAAGAAGATCACAATCTCTTTACCAAGGTCTGTAGCCGACAACAATAAGTACATGGGTGGAGTGGACATGACTGACGGTACTACCAACTCACTTCCAGAACTAGAAAATAGACCATAAGATTCCTTCATCATTATATTGATGCTCAAATGGCTATACCGAGATGTAGGCTCATGAAGAAAATAGCAGGCCAAGCTTAAACAAACTCATCTTATATCGTTTTCACGTTGTAGAGCACTTTCTCTGTCGGCCGAAACCGGAGCAGTATGTTGAGGAAGATAACGATTGTGAAGTACTTTCGGCTGGTAATTTCATTAAGTGCGGACCATTACCGCCTGAGAGAGTTAGAAGAGCCATTCACTTACCCGAATACCACAACCTAAAGAACGCAAAGAGGTGCCGCCTTCCTGGCTGCTCAATGAAGACGAGGTGGTGGTGTGTTGAATGTAGTGTTTCTATGTCCTGTTGGTGACAAAAACTGCTTTTTTTGTTTCCAGAAGTAAACTACTAGCGGAAAATAAATTCTCTACTTCTTTCTCTGGATAGAAATAAAAGTGTTACATGTTCAAAATATATGTTTGATTTACTTGGTCAGGAGCCGGTGTCCACGGGAGTGGACAGTGTATTTTGGAGAAGGAGAGGGAGTGAAAATTTTTTGGAGGTCATTTTTGAAATCAGTGATTTTTTTTTAACACTAGCTATATAAAAATCACGTGTCTTCAATGCCTGTATCTATGCCGGTAGTCAGGAGGTTAAAAGGGGCACTAGCACTTTTGATTTCCGTTCGAATGAGCCCTCTTGCGATATTCTAGAACCAGCAACGATCAGCTCTAACGGCTCTACACGGCATCAACTCGTTCATTTTTTTTTGTTTTACCACTGGATCGATACGATCACTCCTGGGAAAAAAAAAAACAACAACAGATAAACACTTATCCATGATGTTTCTTCTGACAAAAAATACAAAATTCCACATTTTGGCAGATAGGAGCTTGAAACCTCTACAGTAGGGTTTTCTTGTACGCTGAATATGATAGTCTTACTTTTATTAAGATTATACCCCTCTTAGGGGGTGTTTCCTCCTTTTTTCGAAAATAAGACCTATTTTTTTCAGGCTTGTAACTTTTGATGGGTAAAACTAAACTTGATGAAACTTATATATTTGATATCAGCATAAAATCCGATTCTTTTGAGGTATCTACTAGTATCAAAATTCCGTTTTTTAGAGTTTTGGATACTATTAAGCCGGGTCGCTCCTTACTTACAGTTCGTTACCACGAACTGTTTGAAACATTTGGCTGTATTATAACGTCACGATTTAAACTGTTATCTTAACTTAATCAATACGTGAACTTAATCAATGCTAGTCTTATGCCTTGTTTAACATTTAGCCGAAAGTTGTGTTTAAATTAAGTCATTCTCAGCCCTAATTTTTGACTCTCAACCTTGATTTGACTCTAATATTTTACCACCTCGAATTCTTTATTCAGTTCAAATATTTTATTACCTCAAATTTTTCATTTGAATGGCTTAAAACACTGGGGGGGGGGGGAGAGGGTCTCCTATACGTGACACCCCTACTGCCAACTACGGTGCATTATATCAGTTCACCCCTTGCAATCGAGGATGCGTTCACTAGGCATACACCGGTGGGTTTTCTCGTCTGAAGTACCTTAAAGCAGTAATTTTTTTTTCCAATTAATTTATATAGCAAGGCGTCAAACTCTAAGTCAGATCCAAGACCATTCAAAATTAGCGTAAGTAAAGAAAGTTTAAAAAATGTCATCAAGCCCTGATCACAAAACAGCATTGAATATCGTTCACTAGGCCTACATCAGAAGGTTTTCTTGTCTGAATTACCTTTACTTGCATGGACCCTGTAACTTTTCAGGAATGAAAGCGGAACCTTCCGGCATTAGTTCCTCTGCAGTTAGGAAGCGTAACCGTGCAGAATTAATTTCCCGGCAACTAGGAAGCTCAATATATAGTTATTTAATATTTTCAAATCAATCTTCTCTCTCAGAATTTATAATCGATAGCAGCTTGGTTCTCCCTGGGGCAAAATAACAGTTTGGTTCCACAAAAGGGCAGAAAACATAACTGTTTCGTAGCATAATCTTTTGGATAATTTTGGAAGAGTCTAGAACTTTTAATTATCATTAGAATGGACCCTCTCCCGATTTTCTATAGTTATCAGTTCGATAAAGTATCCCCGGGAGGAATAAAGCACGCACCCTTGATCTTTTTTCAGGAGAAAAAATGCAAACTTCTACATTTTTGTAGATAGGAGCTTGAAACCTCCACAGTACGGCTCTTTAATATACTGAAATAGTTAAGGGATTTTCATTAAGATCACTTACCTTCTTGCCACCCCCCCCCCCCCTAATTTTACGTCAATCGGGCAAAGTTTCTCAGACTTGTGGTGTTTGAAGTGTAACATTAAATTTAATGAATCTTATATATTTGGAATCAGCATAAAAACCAATTCTATTAATGCAATAATGGTTATTAATGTATTAATGTGATGTAATAAATATTAATGTAATAATAAATAAAAATTAAATTTTTTAGGATTTTCGGTTAATATTGGTCCTTCTTGATCCTTACTTGCCGTTTGTTACCAAGAATCCACAGCAAGATTGATTTTACGCCATATTAAATAAAAAAAAACAAGTTTTTTAAACTGAAAGTAAGGAGCGACATTAAAACTTAAAACGAACAGAAATTATTCCGTATATGAAGGGGGCTGTCCCCTGCTCAACGCCTCGCTCTTTACGCTAAAGTTTTTTTATTGTTTAGAAAAATAGAGTTGTGAGAAAGTCAAACTTTAGCGTAAAGAGCGAGGCGTTGAGCAGGGGACAGCCCCTTCATATACGGAATAATTTCTGTTCGTTTTAAGTTTTAATGTCGCTCCTTACTTTCAGTTTAAAAAACTTGTTTTTTTTTATTTAATTTTTGAACGTTTTTGAATTAATGCAGGTTTTGATTTTGGCTCACCGTAAATGAATAATTAAAACAAAATTTGCATATTATATTTGTTTAAATGGATTTCTCGAAACTTGTTTAATTTTATTTACGAACTTTTTTATTAGTAATAAATATAAGTAACTTAGAATTAACTTACGTAACGAACTTCTATATTCATAAAATTTTAACACGTATATTAGGGGGTTCGCTCCCTAGTCAATACCCTGCTCTTTAAACTATAGTTCGAATTTTTTTTCCAGTTCTTTAAAAATGACCTCTTAATCACAATCAGTTGATCAGTTGAAAAACTTGTTTTTTTTATTTAATTCCTGATCTTTTTCTTTAATAATGCTGGGAAATCCGGCGGCCCCTGCAGAGCAATGTCCCTGCCCCCCGGAAAACTTCCTTCCTGGAAAGAACCTTCCATATAGCCCCCGACCCTCTCCTTCCCCCACCTACCAGAAAAAATCTCCTCTGAAAAAGTCTGTATACTTCCCAATAACCAATACTATATGTTAACATTGAGTAAAGTTCATAACTTTCAGCCCTCCCCCTGGGGACTTTGGGGGATCAAGTCGTTCTAAAAGACATTTTTATCATATTTTCGACCATGCTAAACAAAATGGCTATCTCAAAATTTTGATCGGGTGACTTTGGGAAAAAAATGAGCGTGGGAGTTGCCCTCCATTTTTTTGGTCAATTAAAAAACGAACTATAACTATCAATTTAAATGTCAATGAGCTCTCTTACGATATTTTGATACACCTGAGTCTAAGTGAATACCTCTGGGGAAAAAAAAAACAAAAAAAAACAAATAAACCCACTTTTGTGTTATTTACTAGGGCAAAAAATGGAAAGGTCGAATTTTTTGTATATAAGTGCTTGAAAACTTTACTGTAGGGTTCTCTGATACGCTGAATATGATGGTGTGATTTTCATTAAGGTTCTATAACTTTTAGGGGGTCTTTTCCCTTTTTTTCGAAAATCAGCCAAATTTTCTCAGGCACGTAAATTTTGATGGGTAAGCTTAAATTTAATGAAACTTATATATTTGAAATCAGAATTAAAATCTGATTCTTTTGATGTATCTATTGGTATCAAAATCCCGTTTTTTAGAGTTTCGGTTACCATTGAGCCGGGTCGCTCCTTACTTACAGTTCGTTACCACGAACTGTTTGATATTCTACAAATATTATGGAACATATATATATATATATATATATATATATATATATATATATATATATATATATATATATATATATATATATATATATATATATATATATATATATATATGTATATATATATATATATATATATATATATATATATATATATATATATATATATATATATATATATATATATATATATATATATATATATATATATATATATATATATATATATATATATATATATATATATATATATATATATATATATATATATATATATATATATATATATATATATATATATACATATAACTTCTATAATCCGTTCTTTTCTTCATTCTTTTCGTTTGCCTTAATTTGCCTTCGGCTGCTCAATTTTACATATTGGGTGAATTTTCTAGGGGTGAATTATCAGCGGGAGGGTGGGCATACTCCCGGCCCTGGCTGTATGTTTCCCCAGGAATACGAGATAACATGATTGGTCTATGAAAATACGTTATAGGTGTAAACTGATTAATTCAAATCACAATTTTTACCATAGAATTAAAAGAAAGTCCTCTCCCTTTTTCATGTGGCCTTATTTTAATTTTCTGCAGAATTTCGTATCTAAATAGCTTCCCCTACGCGAGATAAATTCCTGAGTGACGCTCTATGAAGAATTTCTCTTAGATCTAAAATTTCACAAGATAAAATTTTTCAACAAATATCCACGAATTCTATTTTCTAATTTGACTGATCGCTGTCTTCCAAACTTTAAGTTTTGACTTTTTGTTTTGCTTGGCTTAGAAAAACCACGGCTGTCTCAATGTGGGAGTAAGGGAACTTTTTATCGGTGTCGTAAACTGACAGGGCTTAATTTCCATTGCCAATAGATTTTAGAAATCGGCTATACGAAAAGAAAATTATGACTAATGCCAAAATCTGTGGAAGACAAGCCAAAAAACTTGGAAAATAGTATAAACTTTTAGCTGGGGTGTATGGACGTGAGCCGGATTTGCTACAGGAACAGTGTCAGTGCTTGTTGAGGAGTTGCAAGAAAAGTCAACACTTACAAAAAATGGTATGGAAAGCATTTATTTCTCATTTAAGAGTCTTGTGAATTGTCAGAAAAGCAACCGTGATATTTGGAAAGTTCATAAAAGTGTTTTAGTACTTTTAAATAAGCTTATTATTCTAATTAAACAGACTTTGTTTTTGATGAGTCATTATTAAATAATCGGAACAAAAAATTCAAACTTTAGCATAAAGAGCGAGGTATTGAGGATGGGGCAACCCCTTCATATACGTAATAATCTCGGTTCGTTTGAAGTTTAATGTTGCTCCTTACTTTCAGCTGAAAAACTTGATTTTTTTTTTTGCTTGATCAAACAGTTCGTGGTAACGAACTGTAAGTAAGGTGCGACCCGGCTCAATAGTAACCGAAAGTCTAAAAAACGGAATTTTGATACAAATAGATACATAAGAAGAATCAGATTTCCATGCTGATTTCAAATATATAAGTTTCATCAAGTTTAGTTTTACTCATTAAAAGTTACTGCCTGAGAAAATTTGCCTTATTTTCAAAAAAAGGGGAAAACAACCCCTAAAAGTCATAGAACTCTAATGAAAATCACTTCATCAGATTCAGCGTATCAGAGAGCCCTACTATAGAGGTTTCAAGCTCATCTGCAAAAATGTGGAATTTTGTATTTTGTGACAGAAGAACGATCACGGATGGGTATTTATTTGTTTGTTTGTTGTTGTTTTTTTCCCCCAGGGGTGATCATATCGATCTAGTAGTCCTAGAATATCATGAGAGGGCTCATTCGAACGGAAATTAAAAGTTCTAATGCCCTTTTTAAGTGACAAAAAAAATTGGAGGGCAACTTGGCCTCCTCCCACGCTCATTTTTTCCCCGAAGTCACCCAATTAAAATTTTGAGATAGCCATTTTGTTCAGCATAGTCAAAAATATAATTAATATGTCTTTGAGGATGACTTAATCCCCCCACAGTTCCCGGGTGAAGGGCTGCAAGTTATAAACTTTGCCTATTGTTTACATATAGTATTGGTTATTGGGAAGTATACAGGTGTTTTCAGAAGGATTTTTTTCTAGTGGGGGGTCGGGGTGGGAGTAGGGGTTACGGGGGAGGATCTTTCCATGGTGGATATTTCCTTGGGGGGCGCCTGATTTCCCAGCATTATTTAAAAAACCATCAGAAATTAAATAAAAAAACAAGTTTTTTTTCAACTGAAAATAAGGAGCAACATTAAAACTTAAAACGAACAGAAATCATTACGTATATGAGAGGGTTCACCCCCTAGTCAATATCTCGCTCTTTACGTTAAAGTTTTTTAGTACTTTCAAAAGAGCTATCTATTCTAATTAACCGGCCCTTGTGATTCAGGGGTTTGCTATTCAAACAAAATTCGAACTTTAGCGTAAAGAGAAAGGTATTGACTAGGGAGGGAACTCCCTAATATACGTAATAAAAACATACGAATATAGAAATCGTTCCGTAAGTTAATGCGTAAGTAACGTCAGAACAAAATTTCGAGATAGCCAAATAGCCAAAAAAAAGGAAAATTAATGTGCGAATTTCGTTTTAATTATTCATGTACGGTGAGCCAAAATCAAAGCTGCATTAATTCAAAAACGTTCATAAATGAAATAAAAAAAACAAGTTTTTTTTAACTGAAAATAAGGAGCGACATTAAAACTTAAAATGAACAGAAATTATTCCATATATGAAATGGGCTGTCCCCTCCTCAACGCCTCGCTCTTTACGCTAAAGTTTGACTCTGTCTCACAACTTTATTTTTTAAAGCAATAAAAAACTTTAGCATAAAGAGCGAGGCGTTCAGGAGCCGACAGCCCCTTTCATATACGGAATAATTTCTGTTCGTTTTAAGTTTTAATGTCGCTCCTTACTTTCAGTTAAAAAAAACTTGTTTTTTTTAGTTAATAAGTAAAAGAAGCCAGGGTTAGTATAACGAAATATTAAAGAGGGATCCCTAGATTCAGTCACGACAACCCAAAAGGCGTTATACATCATAACACAGAGTGTGTGAGAGAGTTAAACCTGAAAATTATGAATAAAATTTTTTTAGAATATTTTTTGAGTTTTTTTTTAGAATATTTTTTTTTAAATATTCAATAATAACTCAAAATAATTGTTTTTTAGAATATTGTTAAAGACCAATGGTTTGTTCAAAGAAATTACTTTTGCAAGAAAAGAAATTACTTCTAGACACTAAAAGCTGAAATGGTCTAATTTTCAGCTCTTTATGTGAAAAAATGAAAAAAACTCAGAAACTTCTAAAAATCTTGAGAATAAAATAAGTTAGGAGAACACAAATTGGTGAAATTCTTGATCATGGGATTTTTGCTATCTTGGAAAGTGGGTGAGTTAGGTGGCTGAAACTTTCAGAAGTGTATCTACAGTAGGTGGAGTTTTCGGGGCCAGGCCTGATAAGAACCTTTGGTATTTCTGAATTTCTGCGCACCTTTTATTGAAATTATCAAAAAACTTCTTTTTATGTTAATGGGTTCTTTTGAAAAAAGTTTCATGTTTAGGTGCAGATCTACAGCCCAAATTATTTCCTGGGTTTCCAAGCTCCTCTGTCAACTCATTATCTATTTATGAGGCTTAGAACATTGCAAAGAAGATAGTTTTTTGCCAATTCTGGCCAAAACAATTGTTTCCGTAATTTTGATTTTAGTCTGCAATTCTTATACTTCAGGTTTTGAAAGCATACATCCAATTATGTGAATATGATTTGTGCCATAATAGAATTTTCTAAGAAAATAGAACGTATTTTTAAATAACTTTTAAAATTTTGTAAATTAGAACATAGCAAAGGCTCTCATACACTCCTTGACCTCATTTGAAATCTAGACTATATTAATTCTTGGAAGCATAACTTCAATACAAAATCTATCTATGCTCAAAATCTATATATATAAATATATATATATATATATATATATATATATATATATATATATATATATATATATATATATATATATATATATATATATATATATATATATATATATATATATATATATATATATATATATATATATATATATATATATATATATATATAGCTTGTTGCATATACTTTTAAAAATATCTCCCACAGCAAAATTTATTCCTAAAATCATTCCTAAAACTTTCATTATTTTAATTTGACTACTTTTTAGTATTACAAAAATCCTCTTGTTTAACCCACTGATTACAGAAATTTTTTGAGTTTGTTTATTCGTAGGTTTAGACAGATAAGTTTGTAAAATTACCGGTAAATGCTTTCTTAATTATCGCATCTCCTCATCATTCCTGCGGAAAGGGTTCTTAGCCTTGGCACTGATTACATTAGAAACTTCTGGTAGGGTTTAATGTTGTTTTCAAGCAAACTCGCTTCCATGAATAGGTTAAATCCTTGTGCTCGAATCCAAAGCACATATCTAATGGTTGTTTTAATAATGAAATTTTATGCTCTTTGAACCCCTTTTGTCGGTTCATCCACTGGATGCTTCCTGGATTCTGTGTCGATGATATCACGTGATAAACTATAAATTAAAAACTTAAGCCAGAATATATTAGTATTTTACTGAAAAAAATTCAAATGAATTTGCTGAAAAAATGTGCACTATCAGTTTAATATACATATGCTGATAAGCTATTTATTCCTTAAAATTTCAATTAATTTTTATTTTCTTAAAGTAACAAGTGAAAAAATTAAAAAGATTTTTTTCAGTAAAGTACAAATTATATTCTGGCTTTTAGAACGCATAGGGTTTAGAACCCTACCCTACTCAGATTAATTTTTGCTCGTTTTGTGTTTGACTTGCTTTAATTTCTGTTTGTTTTGGGCTTCATTTATTGATACTGATTTGTGGTAGTTGTATGCTTGGTAGATTATTTGATTCTATTTTTGTTCATTTTTGGTTTAATGAAGTTCTTTACTTTTTTTGAAAAAATTTATTTTGTGCCAAAAGTTTTTTTTTATTAATTTCTGTTCGTTTTATATTGACATAGTCTTTTTCAGGAAGAAACACTGAGCCTCTTCTGATGTTAAACAACCATTCCTTCCATAAAAATCTTTAGCACCCCCTGGGCATAACTTACAACCCTTGCCTATAAACTCTATGGTTTGTTTCAACCCCAAAAGCCTTGTTATATGATATTTAGACTATTTTGAATAGAGTTGCTGTCTCAAAATTTCTATAAGACGTATTTCGGGACAATATGACGTGTGTGTAGGGGTGAGAGGGTAGCTGCCTTCTGATCACTTTGACTCTTAAAAAGAGCAATAGACCGTTGGATTACCAATCCAATGAGCCTCCTTTGAAGTTTATATGACCACACTTTCTATAAGAACCCTGTATGTCCCTAGGGCACAACTTACAGCCCTTTACCTGAGGGCTGGGGGATTTGTTATCCTCAAAGACATAATTTCCAGACCTTTCTGATAGGCTTAACAAAATGGCTATATAAAAATTTCGATTGGAAGTGTTCGGGGAAATGATAGGCGTGGAGGGAGACATTTGCCCTCTGATAAATTTCGACTAATAAAAAAGGCACTAGTCCTCTCAATTTCCAATCGAATGAGCCCTTTTTGAAGCTTCTACAACAAAATTTTCTATAAAATCCTTATATGCCCCAAGGGCATAACTTACGACCCTTGTCATGAGGACTATGGGGGGAGGGTTGTCATCCTCAAAGACATAATTTTCAGACCTTTCAACTACTTTGAACAAAATGGCCGTATCAAAATGTTGGCCGGAAATGTTTGGGGAAATGATGGGTGTTTGGGAGGGGGACGATTCTTCCTCTGATTATTTTCGAATATTAAAAAGGGCAATAGCCCTCACTATTTCCAATCGAAAGAGCCCTTTTTGAAGTTTTTACGTAAACACTTTCTATATGACATTATTTAACCCCAGGCCATAACTTACAACCTTAGCCCCGAGGGCTGTTGGGGGTTGTCATACTCAAAAACATAATTTCCGGACCCTTCAACTACGTTCAACAAAATTGCTTTTTCAAAATTTTGATTGGAAGTGTATGCGGAACTGACGGGGAGGGGGGGGGGCATTCGCCCTACGATCGCTTTTCACTATTAATAAGGGCACTAGCCCTCACAATTCACAAATGAATGAGTCCTTTTTGAAGTTTTTACGACCAGGTTGGCAAAGACCTAATTTCGAGAACTTTCAATTACGTTGAACCAAACGTCAATCTCAAAATTTTGATTGGATGTGTTTGGGGAAATGGTAGGCTTGAGAGGAGCGTCAGTTGCCCTCCAATCACTTTCAGCTATTAAATAGGCCACTAGTGCATTCAAAAAGAATGAACCCCCTTTGAAGTTTCTAAGCCAACGCTTTCTATGAAGGGCATAACTTACAACCCTTGCGCTGAAGGCTGTCGGGGGAGTGTCATCCTTGAAGACATAATTTCCAGACTTTCCAACTACGTTGAACAAAATGACTATCTCAAAACTTTTATTGGATGTTTCAGAGGCAACGCTGTAGCGTTGCCTATTATAAAGGCCATACGGCTCCAATGTTTTATTATTATTATTATTATTATTATTATTTTTTCCCAGAGGCACTTCATTTGGAAGGGGTCATCCTAGAAACTTCAAAGGGGGCTCATTCGATTGGAAATCGAATGTTCTAGTGCCCTTTTGAATAGTCGAAAATGATTGAGGGCAATTAGCCCCCCCCCCCCCGCACGCCCATGATTCCCCCAAACACATCCAATCAACATTTTGAGATAACCATTTTGTTCAGCGTAGTTGGTTTCCAGATAGAAAATATATTTTGAAGGAGGACACTCCCCCACAACCCTCAGGGCAAGGGTTTTAAGTTATGCCTTGGGGGCATATAAGGTTCTTATATAAGTCGTTGTCGTAGAAACTTCAAAACAGGCTCAATCGATTGGAAATTAAAGGGCTAGTGCCCTTTTTAATTGTCGAAAGTGATTGGAGTGCAACTAGCCCCCCCCCCTCCTACGCCCATCATTTCCCCAAACACATCCAATCAAAATTTTGAGATAGCCATTTTGTTCAGCGTAGTTGATTTCCAGATAGAAAATATGTTTTTGAGAAGGACACTCCCCCACAACCATCATGGCAAGGGTTTTAAGATATGCCCTGGGGTATATAAGTTTTTTATAGAAGGTGTTGTCGTATAAACTTCAAAAAAGGCTCATTGGATTGGAAATTCAAAGGAATAGTGCCCTTTTTTATAAGTCGAAAGTAATTGGAGGGTAACTATCCCCCCCCCACGCCCGACATTCCCCCAAACACATCCCAACAAAATATGGAAATAGCCATTTTGTTCAGCATAGTTGTTTTCCAGATAGAAAATATATTTTTGAGGAGGACAATCTCCCACAACCCTCAGGGCAAGGGTTTTAAGTTATGCATTGGGGGCATATAAGGTTTTTAAAGAAGGCGTTGTCGTAGAAACTTCAAAACAGGCTCATTCGATTGGAAATTAAAGGGCTAGTGCCCTTTTTAATAGTCGAAAGTGATTGGAGTGCAACTAGCCCCCCCCCTCCGACGCCCATCATTTCCCCAAACACATCCAATCAAAATTTTGAGATAACCATTTTGTTCGGCGCAGTTGTTTTCCAGATAGAAAATATATTTTTGAGGAGGACACTCCCCCACAACCTTCAGGGCAAGGGTTTTAAGATATGACCTTGGGGCATATAAGGTTTTTATAGAAGGCGTTGTCTTAGAAACTTCAAAAAGGCTCATTCGATTGTAAATTAAAGGGGATAGTACACTTTTGAATAATTGAAATTGATTGGGGGGTACAAAGACCCCCCCCCCGCCCCTCATTTCTCCAAACGCTGCCAAACAAAATTTGGCGGTAGCCATTTCGTTGGGCGTAGTTGATTTCCAGATAGAATATATCTTTTTGAGGAGGACACTCCCCCACAACTCTCAGGGCAAGGGTTTTGAGTTATGCACTGGGGGCATATACGGTTTTTATACAAGGTGTTGTCGTAGAAACTTCAAAAAAGTCTCATTCAATTGGAAAACAAAGGTCTAGTGCCCTTTTTAACAGTCAAAAGTGATTGGAGGGCACCTAGCCCCCCCCCCACGCCCCTCATTTCCCCAAACACATCCAATCAAAATTTGAGATAGCCATTTTGTTCAGCGTAGTTGATTTCCAGATAGAAATTATGTTTTTGAGAAGGACACTCCCCCAAAACCTTCAGGGCAAGAGTTTTAAGATATGCCCTGGGGCATATAAGGTTTTTATAGAAGTTGAAGGCGTTGTCGTAGAAACTTCAAAAAAGGCTCATTCGATTGGAAATTCAAAGGAATAGTGCCCTTTTTAATAGTCGAAAGTGATTCGAGGGTAACTATCCCCCCCCCCCCTAACGCCCATCATTTCCCCAAACACATCCAATTAAAATTTTGAGATAGTCATTTTGTTCAGCATAGTTGATTTCCAGATAGAAAATATATTTTTGAGGAGGACAATCCCCCACAACCCTCGGGGCAAGGGTTTTAAGTTATGCCCTGGGGGCATAAAAGGTTTTTATAGAAGGCGGTGTCGTAAAACCTTCAAAACAGGCTCATTCGATTGGAAATTCAAAGGGCTAGTGCCCTTTTTAATAGTCGAAAGTGATTTGAGGGCAATTAACCCCCCTCTTATGCCCCCTTTTCCCCAAACACATCCCATGAAAATTTTGAGACAACCATTTTATTAAACGTAGTTTTAAGTTCTAGAAATTAGGTCTTTGAGGATGACAACTCCCCCACAGTCCTCAGGGCAAGAGTTGTAATTTAAGGAATCTCCGAATCCTTCCCATTATTTCTTATGGAAGGGATGGTTGTATAAAATTTGGAGAGGTCTCATTTGCCTGAAAATTGAAAGTTCTTGTACACTTTTTAAGAGTCAAAAGAGATTGGAGGGTGACTAGCCCCCCCTCCTCCACGCCCTAAATGCATCAGATAAAAATTTTGAGATCGACATTTTGTTAAAATAGTTCAAAGTTCTGATAACAAAAAAACTCCGGTGTCGACACAGCCCACCAGGGCCCGGGGTTAGGCGTTGTAAATTATTCCCCGGGCCATAACTTATTAAAGGGGGTTTTTAACTTATGGAAAGGGGTTTTGTATGGGAAGAATACATAGGAAATCTATTACAATTATTCTATTATAAGGTTAAAATACATACTCTGAGATAGATGTAAAATTGCTTTGGCACACAAAATCTTATTAAGGTCAATTCCAAACAGTCGTGATCCCTTTGTGTAAGCAAGTGAAATGGTTTAAACCCCCTTATTGGAGCTATTTTTTCAATCCATTCACTCTTGTCAATCGCTGTCCACAAGTTATGCAAGCTGTCTATTGTTCATATATAAGGTTTTTATCAAAGAGGTAATCGTATAGACTTTGAAAAAAGCCACATTCGATTTAAATTGAAAGTTCTAGATCCATTTTTTAAAGTAAATAATAATCGGACAGTAAGCATACCCCCCCTCCCCATGCCATAAAAACTTGCAACTTTTTGCAATCCGAAACCAACAAAAATTAATAAAAAACAAATTCCCAAAAAATAAGTTTTTCAAGGAAAAGTAAAGGTCAATTTAAACTTAAGATTAGCAGATTCAATCAACTGTTAAAATTCAAATTCAAAACAACCAGAAATTACTATTAAAGAATAAATGAAACCCAAAACGAACAGAAATCACATAAACAGTAATAGCAAAAAAACATACAACAAGTAAAAACAACAAAAGTACGAAGAACAAAAGGGAAATCTTTTTGTAAGACAGTGGAGATAATTTGAATGAATATTTCGGCCCTATGTCCAAGGGCCGTCCTCAGCAAGACAAAAATATATAAAAGAAAAAAGACTCACAACAACATTCGACCAATAAAACCAAAAAAGTGGTCCAATACATAATTTCCAGAAATTTCAACTACGCAGAAAAAATGGCTATCTCAAAATTTTGATTGTATGTGTTTGGGAAAATTGTATGTGTTTGGGAAATTTGGCGTGAGAGGGGGGTTAGTTGCCCTCCAATTACTTTCGACTATTAAAATGGCCACTAGCCATTTCAATTTCCAATAGAATGAGACCTTTTTGAAGTTTCTACGACAACGTTTTCTATAAGAACCTTATATGCCCCCAGGGCATAACTTATACACTTGCCCTGAGGGCTGTGGGGGGGGGGGGGTCATCCTTATAGACCTGATTTCCAAAAATTTCAACTACATTGAACAAAATGGCTTTCTAAAAATTTTGATTGAATGTGTTTGGGGAAAAGGTGAACGTTAGAGGGGGGTCAGTTGCACTCCCATCACTTTCGACTATTAAAAAGGGCACTAGTACTTTGAATTTCCAATCGAATGCGCTCTTTTTCAAGTTTCTACGACAAAGCTTTCAATAAAAACATTATATGCCCCCAGGGTATAACTTATAACCCGTGCCCTGAGGGCTCTGAGGGGGTTATCATCCTCAAAGACCTAATTTCAGGAACTTTCCATTACGTTGAACAAAATGGCTATCTCAAAATTTAGATTGGATGTGCTGAATAAATGATGGACATAGAAGGGGTGTTATTTGCCTTCCAATCACTTTCGACTATTAAAAAGGGCACTAGCCATTTCAATTTCCAATCGAATGAGCCCTTTTCGAAGTTTTGTACGATAACACTTTCTATGAAAACCTTATATGCCCGCAGGGCACAACCTACAACCCTTGCCCTAAGGACTGTAGGGAGGAGGGGGTGTCATCCTCAAAGACCTAATTTTCAGAACTTTCAACTACGTTGAAAAAAATGGCTATCTCAAAGTTTTGATTGGATCTGTTTGGGGAAAAGTTGGGCGTGAGAGGGGGTTTAGATACCTTCCAATCACTTTCGACTATTAAAAAGGGCACAAGCCCTTTGAATTTCCAATCGAATGAGCCTTTTTTAAAGTTTCTACTTCGGTGCTTTCTGTAAAAATCTTATATGCCCCCAGGACATAACTTACAACCCTTGCCCTGAGGGCTGTGGGGGAGTGTCCTCCTCAGAAACATGATTTCTATCTGGAAATCAACTACGCTTAACAAATTGGCTATCTCAAAACTTTGATTGGATGTGTTTGGGGAAATGGTGGGCGTGAAAGAGGTGTTAGTTGCCTTCTAATCACTGTCGACTATTAAAAAGGGCACTGGCCACTCCAATTTCCAATCGAATGAGCCCTTTTCGAAGTTTATACGACAACTCCTTCAATACAGAGTGCCCTGGTTACCCCCCCCCCCCTCAAAAAATACATTGTGCCAACATCGTTCTTTACTTAGGCAGCGCGATTGTGCTACCTATGATGAACACAACGATCCACTGGCCCTCCTCTATTTATGCTTCTCTGTACATAATTTATCATGTATCAAAGGAAGGAAGATAGATAAATGAAGCCTCAAAATTATTTGTTTATACGAACCACTTATTTTGCATGGATTACGCGCATCATTAGGAACAATGCGCCACCGCGTGACATTATGGCATCCATTTAAAAATAGGAGGCTCAATACATAGTGGTTTCGACAGTTTTAAATGCATTGGCATTAGAAGAGTCATTCGAAATCTTTTGGCCCTCTTTGTATATTGTTTTACGCAGCAAAATGCCAGAAAATACCTCCTTTACGTGACACAATCTGTTTTACCTATTAAAAAGGGGCACAAGAAATTTAGACTTAGGTCAAATGAGCCCCCCGATGATATTTTAGGACCATTGGTTGCATACGATCAGCCATAAAAAAAGGAAGAAAACACAGATTCGTGACCATCCTTTTCCCAAATATTAAATATTTGTGATTAGGGGCTGAAACCTCTTCAACAGGGTTCTCCGATATGCTGAAGTTAGCTGCGTTTATTTTTCAAGATCACTCTCCTTTTTTGTCTTTTCCCCTTTTTGAAAATCAGACAAGTTTCCTCAGGTTCATAATTTTTGGTGCGTTACATCAAATTTGATCAATTTTACATATTTAGAATCACCAGAATAACTAATCATTTTAATGTATATATTGCTATCAAAAATCCTTTTATAATGATCTTGGTTACTACTAGAACAAATCGCTCCTTTCTTACAATTCGTTATCATGAATTATCTGAGAAAGGTTGCAATTTACTAATAAAAGAAGGTGGGTTGCCGAAACGTGTGCTTAGTTTCAATATAATGGGGTTCGAACAAATCGCAGGGGGGCCCTCGAATGGGGTGGCAAGAGCATGTATAATAAAGACAAATACAAATAAACAGGGAATAAAACAAATAAAAGTGATAAAAAGATTTAAAGGAAGTTAGACCCCAACTTAATGGGAGGGAACGTCGTAAAACTAAATAGAAAGCTTCACATAAAAGAGGGCGGAGGAGGTGCAGGTGTGTATGTGCTGGGGTCAGGTGGTTTAATAATAATAATAATTTATTGTTGCCCTCTGTGCATAACAATAACGCACCAAGAGGCGTATCAAAACAAAGAGGAAAAATAAAAACGAAAAGGACACTGACAAAATTACACACAATTATCAACAATCATAACTTTTAACACTCACTTAACATGGGACAAGTAGTGTGACGCTTTACAACTTACGACACTTAATAGAAGACAAATCAAGGGAAATTCGTCAACTTTATTGTAGTGGTCAGCAAACCTACACGATAGCTCATCCTTTTCTTTGACTAATATTTTCTTTGACTAATCTCCAAAACACTGTGTTGATTGGAGATGAAGATATTATGAGTCAAAATAAAAATACTGAGGAAATACTTGAAGACACTGAAGAACAATTTGGCAAGAACAACAGGTTGGCTTTACTTTTTGTCAGCGGAGAGAAGTTTTCAACACGGTGTCAAAAACCTCATGATGCGAAAAACGCGTTCAATAAGACTGTGACATATATAACATTTTGGTCCACGGCCATTTAACATACGAAAATAGGGGTTAAAAAGTACTAGCTCCACTTACAGTGTAGCGCCTCGCACCGTCATAAAAAAGTGAAAAAAAAGTGAGCACTTGGGATGATTAAGTAATCTACAATGTAATAGGATTAAAGCTTGTAATAGGATGTAAGTGGGTAATAGGATTAAACTCCACTGTAAGCAATAATAAATCAGCATTTTTTTTTTCAAAGAATTATTTTTAAGTCAAAATCCAGTCTACGCATAGTAGGCTCAGGTTAGTTTCGGAAAAGCTTGACAGTTTAAGTAGGTTAAACAACTTGAAGCTGGAAGGCCTATTAGGGACAGAATCCTACTTTCTTCACCCTTCCCTCTGTTTCAAGGTACCCGGAGAGACAAATATGCAAAAGTTATGGGTGAAAAAAGTTCTCAAATGCTAGATGTCGTTGATGAATTTTCTTTTCAGTAGCAACGCCACTTTTGCGCCCTTGCAAGTTCCCCATACTCTGGTACTGGTAGTACTGTGCTCTTGTTTACATTGTGTTTTATTGCGCTAATATTTCCTTTCTTTCATTTTTCAGGAGGATGACGAAAAGACTGCGAGTAAGTATTCTCTTTTCTCATTACGGTTAGGCTGTTGCTAATAGGCTACTAATATAGCTATCATGATTTTTATTTTATGCTTAGTATATTTACCTTTATTACTATGGTTCTGGTTATAATTGTGATGTGGAGCTAGATTATTGCTTTTGTAGTTTTTTCATTTATTAATTTTTTTAGTTCGGGAACGGAAAAAAATAAAGAATAGAACCTTTCTATAATGTGAAGATCATGAAACGGAGAAAAATTCCACCAACTTAGTGAAATTTCAGGTAAACTCCCTGAAAAAAATGAAAACATTTTTTCTAGAATACTAATTAGCATAAACAAAAAAAAAGTAAACTTTCCGGGAACGTCGGGCACATATCGAACATGTAATATCTTCAAAAACCTAGGGTCGAAATTCTGTACCTGTTTTTTATGTCTAGGCAATAATTTCGGGAGATTCAACCTCGAATTGCTGAAATCTCTCTTAATTTGTTCTTTTCGATTTAAGTTTCAGAGACTCTTGTATACATATGGAACTGTGGGCTTGGAAATAGACTAACCATGCATGTCGGGTGCTATCATGCTCGTAGGTAGGGAAGTTTTTTTCTATAGAAATTTGTCCTCAACCGTTTATTATTGAGTGCTATTGTATATCAACAAAACTTGATAAGAAGTAACAGCTATGGTCCTTGTTATGTCTTTTATGTTTTTGAATGATTCTGACCTCTGAGGGTGGAGGGGTCCATAAATTCATATCATCACGCCACCTATCATAAGGGCTGATGTTTTTAAACCAAAATTATCGGGAACTAAGATCTTGTGTCCTGTTTGTGCCTTTTCTGGATCTCAAGCTGATCCAACCTCCCTGGAAAGAGGTAGGCAGGGTTCAACTTCTTGTTTTCAGAATATCTATAAGGCTATTGACTTACAACCAATTTTCGTGGAAAGTGGAAACTAGTGTCCGAGATTTGCTTTTATTGGGATCTATACTCAATATGACCTATGTGTGTCTGGGGGGGGGGGGATGTTTTCCGTAATCCTTGCAATCATGGCATCCATCAAACAGGAATGTTAGACCTCAAACAAGCTTGATAAAAAGAAGGTTGAAGTGTCTTAGTTGAGGGTCCATACCCGAACCATCCTCTGTAGGGGAAGGATATCCTTGAATTTTTATTATCGTAAAATATTCTAAGGTGAATTATTGGATCTCTATTCAATTTATTTGAAGCAAAAGCTAATGACACAACCCTAACTCTTTGGGGAGAAATGAAATTTTAACATTATTTCATGGAAAATGAAAAACTAGTGTTCTACTTGTGCCCTTTTAAGGTCTTGACTTGGTTCAAATTTTATAGGGGGGTTTACGAAATCCTTGTAATCTCGAGCGTCATTTCACCGACAATATTTTCCACCAGAAGACACTCTGCCCCAACAATTTGTTCGCCATGTGGTGTTTCTCAGCTTGTCACCTTATCCCTCATTCGTCGCCCTTTCTCCAGGTACTCAAAAACATTTGTCCCCTACATAGCAGAAAAACTGACATACCACTGCAATAGCTTTCGTGTTTTATTTTTTACTCCCAGATTGCTCGTTTCATTCATTTATTTTCTATTCTATTTTTTCTTAATATGAAAACTTCTTTATATCTTTTCTGCTTAGTTTTCCATATCTATAGATTTTTTTCGATTTGTATTTTGTTTGAGTTTTTGCTTTTGTATCTTAAGGTTACTTTATCTATGTTTGTGTCGTTTTTTTTAATAACAAAGAAACAGACAAGCAAGATAAATATACTCGTAGATAGACAACCACGTCTTTTTGATTTTACTCAAAAATGTAAAAAGCTGCCATCCAGGACATTTTACTTAATAAACTTTATTTCTGTTATGCCAGAACGATTCGTCGAATCCTAACTAAAATCAATTGGAAGCAAAATACCGGCTTCTTGAAGAAACAAGGGAAGAGGGTTTCTTAATTCTTGTCCTCAGCTTGTCCTCTTGTCCTTTTGTCCCCACCAGAAGGCAACGTAGAAATCCAACCAAAGCTAATGTCTCAGTTGTGTCTGTGGGGGGGTTGGGCACAATCTGACGTCGGTAAGAGAAGGTTCAGGGAAGGAATTTCTTACAAAGTTCTTTATTGTCAGGGTAGTAGCACTGATCACATTCGTCACAGGGCTGGACAGCAGTCCCCTGACACAAGACCCAGAGGCAGTGGAAAATGCTATATGCTTTTGTGACATATAGTGTAACGCCGTCAATCCCCTTTTAAAGTTTTATTGCTGAAGGACGGGGGTCTCTCCTTCAGCAAAGCTTTTATTTACTGTCAACCTACCGGCACTCTACATCTTTCAATCATACGAAACATACATTTTTCTACTTTACATTATTTACAAAATGAAATGCATTTCTCTGCTAATTCTCCGCATAGATTATACATTTTTCTTTTTTTATCTGCGCTTTTAATAGATCGTGATGCAACTGTTTGAATTTTGTAAGATTCTTGGCAAGTTCGAACTATTTCATTATTTATAAAGTCACAAGCTAAAATACCTCATCTAAGCTATTTGTCACTTCAGAACTTTCCCTTCGAATTATGTAGAAAAGATATGGGAAGCCAGAATTAGAAGACTGAGTTCACCTTCACAAATGGCCACATCTGGGTAAGTAAAAACCTAAGGCTTCGAACAATACTAAGGTTGTTTATGACCCTTGTGTTTTGTATCGTGGACATAGCCATGTCTACAACTCATGGTGTTTGCAAACAACCTAAGATCCTACCTAAGATGCAAAAACACCCGCTAAAAAAAACTTACTTCGCCATACAGAAATTTTTATTCTACAAATATCTTGTATTTTACGTTGGAATTTTACGGAAAATCGGAAGCCAATGCAATTGCTAGAAAACTATTTTTGTCGACAAAGTGTAAAAAATTGTTCTTTCAATTGGCTGATTCATTTGGTGTTTAGTCCCTATGAAAACGATTCTCATGATTACAAAGTAACGCACCAAAACTTGGGCATTTGGAAGAAGGAGGAGTACGGGATTTAGGGATGTAACTGGTGGGAGAGGGGGGGAGCTAAAGGGCTACAATTGTGATCGGCTGTAGCTTCTGTTGAGGCACTTTTTCCTATGAAAAGCATTCCCATTTGCGGTCATAAGCATTGAACTGACATTGCCCTTTGGTGCTGATTAAATAAAAAAAACAAGTTTTTTTAACTGAAAGTAAGGAACGACGTTAAAACTTAAAACGAACAGAAATTATTCCGTATATGAAGGGGGCTGTCCCCTCCTCAACGCCTCGCTCTTTACGCTAAAGTTTTTTTATTGTTTAAAAAAATAGAGTTGTGAGAAAGTCAAACTTTAGCGTAAAGAGCGCGGCGTTGAGGAGGGGACAGCCCCCTTCATATACGGAATAATTTCTGTTCGTTTTAAGTTTTAACGTCGTTCCTTACTTTCAGTTAAAAAAACTTGTTTTTTTTATTTAATTTTTGAACGTTTTTGAATTAATGCAGGTTTTGATTTTGGCTCACCGTACATGAAAAATTAAAACAAAATTTGCATATTATATTTGGTTAAATGGCTTTCTCGAAACTTGTTTAATTTTATTTACGAACGTTTTTATTAGTAATAAATATACATAACTAAGAATTAACTTACGTAACAAACTTCTATATTCATAAATTTTTAACACGTATATTAGGGGGTTCGCCCCCTAGTCAATACCCTCCTCTTTAAACTATAGTTCGAATTTTTTTTCCAGTTCTTTAAAAATGACCTCTTAATCACAATCAGTTGATCAGTTGAAAAACTTGTTTTTTTTTATTTAATTCCTGATCTTTTTCTTTAATAATGCTGGGAAATCCGGTGCCCCCTTCATAGCAATGTCCCTTCCCCCATGAAAACTTCCTTCATGGAAAGATCCTTCCATATAGCCCCCGACCCTCTCAGGCCCCCCTCACCCAGACAAAATCTCCTCTGAAAAAGTCTGTATACTTCCCAATACCCAATACTATATGTTAACATTGAGTAAAGTTCATAACTTTCAGCCCTCCCCCTGGGGACTTTCGAGGATAAAGTCATCCTAAAAGACATTTTTATCATATTTTCGACCATGCTGAACAAAATGACTATCTCAAATTTTTGATCGGGTGACTTTGGGAAAAAAATGAGCGTGGGAGGGAGCCTAGTTGCCCTCCATTTTTTTTGGTCACTTAAAAAGGGCACTATAACTTTTAATTTCCGTTCCAATGAGCCCTCCCACGATATTCTAGGACCACTAGGTCGATACGATCACCCATGGGAAAAAAAAACAAACAAATAAACAAACAAACAAACAAACAAACAAATAAACACGCATCCGTGATCTTTCTTCTGGCAAAAAATGCAAAAATCCACATTTTTGTAGATAGGAGCTTAAAACCTCTACAGTAGGGTTCTCTGATACGCTGAATATGATGGTGTGAGTTTCATTAAGGCTCTATAATTTTTAGGGGGTCTTTCCTCCTTTTTTTGAAAATCAGCCCAATTTTCTCAGGCGCGTAACTTCTGATGGGTAGCTCTAAACTTGATGAAAGTTATATATTTGAAATCAGCATTGAAATCTGATTCTTTTGATATATCTATTGGTATCAAAAACCCGTTTTCTAGAGTTTCGGTTACCATTGAGCCGGGTCGCTCCTTACTTACAGTTCGTTACCACGAACTGTTTGAAAAACCTACCTATGTCTCTGATAGTGTTGCGCATTATCCTTAGAAGTCAAGTAGCATAAATTTTAGGAACTTAGAATAGAAGAAACAGTTTGTGAGACCAATCGCGTCACTTTCGGAGGTAGATATTTATCCCTCTAGATTTTTACCTCGCCCTCCTTTCAAGATTTGAAAAAAATGTCTTTTTTTTGGTATTTCCATGGAAAAGTTTTTTTTTGTATTTTGAAAAAATTGAACTTAAAAAAGACATTTTCCCCCCGCCCCCACTACATTTCTATGAATTGACATCCCTATGTAGGACATCAATTCTAGTAAAAATATATTGATCCCAGCTCTGGAAAAAAGTTTCTGTAGGTTCCTCTACTCAGTGGTTTAAGTAGGGTAAAGCAATTTACAGAGACCAAAACAATTTTTTGTTTTATGAAAATATTTCGTAATTTATAGAGCACCTATCTATCGGAGGAGGGGGGGGGTAATATTTTACTTTAATATTTAAAAATTTTAAAGATGTTAAAGGCTCATTGAAAACATTTTGAGTCATATCACAGTAAAGTCTTATCTGGTACTGATTTATGTGTTTTTGCTAAGACCTTTGGCAGCTCAAAGACAAGGAAGCTATTAAGATTTAGGGTGAAAAACTTTTTGTCCATGAATGTGTCATCAATGGGAGTGGTAGGGAGCAGGGAGCCTGTTTTCATTAGATTTTTGTCCCCCCTCTAAATTTTGAAGAAAACCTTTAGGAGGTATTTTCATTGAAAAATGCGTCTTTTGGTATTTTTATCGATGGAACAGAAAAAACGACATATTTGCCACCTCCTTAGACCTCCTTAGACCTCCTTGGATATCAAAAAGTAACCTTTCCCCTCTAAATTTTCTGAATAGATTAACCATGCTCCGTGGACGTTATAATTGTGACTAAATTCATTGAGATAACATGATAATACTGAAGAATCGAAATACATATAATTTCAAACTATAAATAGCTTCTGGTGATTTAATATAGAATGAAAATTTTAATAATCTCACCTAAATTCTATTTTAAATTCCAAATATGCTTTTACTTAACAGTAATTCACTACAGCGACTTCAGTGCATATAAATACATGCGTATAATAGATACTACGCGATACCATATTCGTTAACGGCTAGTGACCCCACGCCAGATATTCTAGTGGGGATTTCAACTTATAATATTAGATTTTAATAACAACTTTGAGCAAAAACTTCCACTATCTTTCCGAAAAGAATTCCCCTAATAGTTTCCCTTTATATACAGACCCAGAAACACCTCCAGTCAGTCTTTAAGGCAAATAACGCAAAGGCTAGGTAGAGGAGCGTAAAGCAGTGGGAAAGGACCCAACCCAAACAAGCTTCGCTACTAATTAGCATATAGTGCGTTTGAGCATACCAAGATTTCATATCAGAAAAGCTTAATTACTTATCCTTAACGTTTCATGTGACGTAAAACGTCAGCGGTTAGGAGGATAGCTAACTGAAACAGTCTGGATTAGTTGTCGGATAAGTTACCTTACTAACCCCAGAAAGTATCATGCTTTAGAAGGTTCTGTAGTGGGTGGTTATCTAATGGATGCATCTTCAAAGGAGTATATACTTTGTAGGCCTCAGGGGAGACCACCCGTGACTTGGAAAAAAAAACAGTGTTGGTGCATCTAGTCCAAAATAATTCTAAATAATTTTACGTCGTATGTGCATAAAATTCTAAATTGTCTAATTGGCTTGAAACTGAATTAAATATTTAATTTATTGACTTAATTGCATCTGTCACGTTTCAACACTATCCCACAATTAGCGCACCCTATATTCCCAATAGCGCACCCTACCAGTGGGAGCGAAAGAATTTGCATTTTATGCCTAACTCGCCTTAAAGTTTTGCGAAAATTTAAGAGAGGAAGGGCTAATATAAACTGTTCCATATATGAGTATAGATATTAATGCAGTTTTAACATTTAGTGCTCCGCAAGACATTCCAGATGTTCGACCAAGGAAAACAGGGTTTCATCGATGCCAACAAGATTTCTACCATCTTAAATACTCTAGGACAGAACTTCGACGAAATTGAACTTCAAGCAATTATTGAACAGACGGATGAAAAAGGTACATATTTGTTATTAAATATATCAGTTTCTGAAAAAGAATGTTCCTCTGAAAGCTTCTGTATTTAGAGTAACACAAAACTTATCACAAAGGAGCTAGTCTAAGTGAAGAGAAAAACAGAGTTTACAATAAATAACTCCAAACTTTTCACTTTTTTTGTTTAAAATTTCATCAAAAAAGCCATTCAGGTTTTTTCTCTTTTTTTACAAGCTCAAAATTTAGCATAACAACAACAGGTAAATACAACAATGGGTAAAAATGTGGGTTAAATGGCTTCCTTTTCTGATTTTAATGCAATCACCCTAACCTTGTACAGAACAAACTTTAGCCCATAGTAACCGAAAACTTATGAACGCGTTTTTAATCACAACTGCAAAAGTTTATTGCCAAAAAAAATTTATGGGAATTGCCAGAAATAACATGAAACCCAATAAAAAAGGTATCGGATCAAAATGAAAACTGCACCGTTAGAATCTCCGCAGCCAAATCTCCATGAATCTCCATGAATCAAATCCGTAGAATCTCCATGTAGGAGAATAAACTGAAAGAATGGCATGATTAGTTCAATAAAATTAGTGACTCAAATCAATTGAACAGCAGCAATTTTGTTTATATTAAATTTTATGACACTAAGTCTTTTCTTTTTTTAAATCGGTTTTCTAGTTGTACATACAAAAAAATTAAGGAAGCTCTCATTATAAAATGGCTGTAAGAAGACGGTGGTCATGGAAAATCAGTAATCCAAATTTTAATTAAAAAGACCTCCATATGGAGCTCTGTAGTTCTTGGTAAAATATGGTGCCAAATAAAAAGAAGAAGAAACATGGGTAAAAAATCCGCAAAAAAAAATCCAAAAACCAAATCGTGGCATCAAATAGCTTAAGAAGGTTTAGCTTTCCTTTTCCTCTGAAGGTCTAGTTTTATTTGGTAATCAAAAGATTGTTATAGTTTGAGTTTTTTTGATGAAAATAGTTGCCAAGTTTAACTAGTTAATTTGACAAAAAGTTGATCTTTACACTGACAAAAATGTTATACCATAATAAAAGCTTTATAATCCTGAAACAACAGCAACAACAAAAATCTTGGAAAATAAAGGACTGTAGGCATGAATTGACCTAAAAGGGGTCCAGAGGGCTAAAATTCTTTCATGTTAATATCCCTGGGACATTAACCACGTTTTTATAAACTTCGCACTACCAGATAATTCTTTACCTTAGACCCTCCAGAGCCAGGATCAGCGCATATCCTACGGTGTCTACAAAACCTCACCAGACACCTCGTAGCTGAGCTATAACCCTGACATACACCCGCTGTGTTTGAAGAGACATCTCCTATCTACTCGATTTCTTTACATGCTGCCATCGTAAGGTGCGTCTTGGTTAACCTTTTTTAAGCCTCCTTACAGGGCTCCACTCAAAAACTGTACATTAGAGTCGATCATCTAGAATACGAAGGACGTGGTCAATGAACGTCCATCTCCTATGTTTTAGAAGGTCGGTAACTAATGCTTGACTGATTTGGTCGCGAACTTCAGTATTGTTGACCTTTTCCTGCCACGATATGTTTAGTATTCTTCTAAGGCATATGTTTTCAATGCCTAGGACAAGTTTCTCGATTTGGATATACAATTTCCAACATGCCCTTGCATAGAGGAAAATGGACTGCTATTCATGAGGTGGAGCTTCAAGCGCATAGAATATTTCCTACTGCGCCGGATTTGACTTCAGGGGAAACCCTTAGAAGAAACAACCCTGCAACCAAAACTTCTACAACAACCTCGATCTGATACATTATCTCCCCGTATAACAGCCGAATAATTCACTGACCTTAAAACTAAAAATCTTGGTTGTCGACGTTGTATTGGTTGCCTTTTACAGGTGAAATTAGGTAACTGATGTTCAAGTAGGTAGCTAATCAGGGTGTACCTGAGTAGGGTGGCTTGAGTTTTTCCCTTCAAGGCAGGAGTTAATTTATCGTTGGTTCTGACGTCACTTGGTCAGCTTCACCTAAAAAAATAACAAGTAGGTCTCTCAGCTCCTTTAAAAAGAGAGTTGAAAAGTATCTAAAGTATTGAATACTAATTCTTCATATTTATTTATTTGATTATTATGCTTAGAATGTTTTTGATATTATTATTATTATTTACTGTATTTTTGCTTCATACTTCAAGGGGTAAGAGCGGAGGAAGGGTCCTATAAAATTTATTGTTAATCGATTATGGATGAGGATGGCAATTTGAGAAGAGAACAAACCATGCTGTGTTTAGTGTATGTCTTATCGAAGGGCCCAAACGTTCGTCAATGCACAAGGAACTGTGTTTAGTGTTTTTTTCATTTTTGTTTTTTTAAATCCAAACCAATATTTAACTTAAACTTGAACAAACAATTCAATTGAATAATGGGGAAAGGAGGGGAACGGGTAAAAAAAAAGAAAAAAATAAGTAATAAACATACAAAATGATTAACAAAGCAGCAATTACCTTAGTATGAGCTTATTTAATCGGTTCAACTTTATACCGCTCAGCACGCTATGAGCTGGAAAAATAGATCCAAATTTTATTAGTGTTTTTCGTTGAAGTTTATTTTTTAGGTATTTTTTTTAGTGTTTTTTCTAGTCTTTTTTTTATTAAGCTTATGATGTTCGTGGTTTTTGTGTGGACTTTAATGTCTGATTTCATGAAATTATATTATGTCTTATAAGGGAACGACAGAGGAGAAATTTTTTATTTAGTTTGTTTTTGTCCAGGTACTGGAAAAGTGAATTATGACCAATTTGCTGATATAGTTACCCATTTTCTTGAAGATGAAGACGCAGAAGCTATGCTTAAAGAACTTAAAGAAGCTTTCCGTTTGTATGATAAAGAAGGTCAGTTTTCCTTTAGAATAGTGTTTGTCAGAAAACGTTTTGTACCAATGCTACTAACGGGAATTTGACAATGCCCTAAGATTTGGTTTTGAAAAATCTGAAAAAAAAGAAAAAACAAAAAACAATGTACACGTGCGAAGTTATAATAATAATATAACACTTTAGGTAATTTTAAGAGCATACCTTAACTAAACCTAAAGTGTGTCCTTACCCTCAGCTCAGTCGGGTGAGTCTGCTTCTAATAATCATGACTATTTTTTTTCTAAAATTCGTAGCTCAGAGCTGTGAAATGATAATAGTAATGACAGTGGTCAAATATGGTTCTAAAGCATGGGCGCTCCGAAAACAGGATGAATATTTGCTAGATGTGTTCCCATAGATATTGCCTACGGATTGTTTTTGGTACACGGCTGACTGACCATATTTCAAACATTAGGCTGTACAAAAAGTGTGGTTCAATCCCGCTTTCTTGGGCTATTACGAGAGAAAGGTTGAGGTGGCTAGGGCATGTTCTGCGGATGAAGGATGACAGATTGCCAGAGATTGTCCTTTTTTGGCCAACCGTGAAGGGCTAAACGGAAAGTAGGTCGTCCATGGCTGGGGTAGGAGGATGTCGTAAAGAAAGATTTAAGGGATATGGGAACTTCCTGGGAGGGTGTAAAGAGTGAGGCTTTGAATAGATTAGGATGGAGCAGGAGTGTGTGTAGCTGTGTTGGCCTTAGGCGGCTTGCTGCTACGGTAAGTTATTAGCAGTAGTAATACAGAAAAAAATCCCAGGGATTGGCAGCCATGCCCTGGACCCTAGTTCGTAACGCGGCTTGGGGACACTGGGGGGAAGGATGGATGACTTTATTTTATTTGGTTTGTAGTATTTAAGCATCCTTTAATGTAGATAAGACTCGTTGCTTGAATACTAAAATTTGTATTAGCTGATTTTTTCTATTTATATGATTTTATATGGCTATTTATAATGATTTTTCGAAAGTAAATCTTATTTATCTCTCTCTCTCTCGCTCTTTCTCTCTCGCTCTTTCTCTCTCTCTCTCAATCTCTCTCTCTATCTCTCTCTCTCTCTCTCTCGCCCCCCCCTCTCTCTCTCTCTCTCTCTCTCTCTCTCTCTCTCTCTCTCTCTCTCTCTCTCTCTCTCTCTCTCTCTCTCTCTCTCTCTCTCTCTCTCTCTCTCTCTCTCTCTCTCTCTCTCTCTCTCTCTCTATTGCTGATTCAAATTTGATACGACGCTAAATTTGAAGCTGTACAATCAAAACTTAAAGAAACTTTCAATATGAATGGTAAAGAAGGTTGGTCTTCCCTTTGAAGAGGGTATTATCAACGATTGCTTCTTGACGAATGACCCTAATGTGGAACCGTTGCCGTGGAGAAGGGAGGGGGTTATTTGGTTTATATTCGTATCAGGTTTATGTTCATTTAGCTAATACTCATGTGAGCAGAAATCGTTCACTACATAATAAGAATTATTCAAGCTACATTATAGCTGACTACAATGGGTCCTTGAAACCATCAGAAAAAAATAATAAAGATAAAGTTATACCAATCATCAACTAAAGTTAATATTTTGCTTGCGGGTTCTAGAATGTAAAATGAGCCATTCGAATTGGCGTCAAACATTAATCTAAAACTAAAATTTTGGCCCAAATTTAATTCATGGCCCTAATAGGGGGTCGTGGCCATAGGGAGGTGATGTATAATTTTTTCTGTTTTTTTGGTTCGTTAGTTTTCTCTCAACGAGAATTCAAAGAAATTTGTTTTAAAGAGAAATCCGTGAGCTGTTCAATTGTCGAATCGACTATGTCCCTGAAACCAGCAGTGAAGGAGAGCAAAAAAAAAAAGAAAAAATAAAAACAGAAAGTAAAGAAAATAAAATCATATCCTGCTGAGCATCTGGTAAAACAAGAACCTATTAAAAAGAATTGAGGATTTTTCCCCATGGAAAATTTTCCTGGTTTTGTTCTTGGTTATGTGATCATAGCTTATGTACAGCTAAGAGAAAGATCAAAGTTAATTTGCAAAGAAAATCATAGCTCAGTGGTTAATTCAGTGTTTTACTAAAATATGTGCTATTTAACATTATTATACAATGATGTGAAAAGGGGTATGACACAAAAGAGGCGCTTTGTTCAAGCACCCACAGTCACTAGTTTTGGATTCTGTCTTGTGAAGCAGTTTGCCTGTACTCTTGGGCTAAAAATACGGACGGTGAGGAGGGTTAGACGGTAGTATTCTAACTAACCACGGTATAAGGTTGTCCAGACGGAGATCGAGACTTTAGAGATCAGGGGATGTGAAGGCATCGGGGTAGAAAATGTATCTTTTACTTATGATGATCCTTGTTGCCCGTTTTTAAATTGACTCTAGGATCTACATTAAAATTGAGGTTCTTTATACTAATGGGATCCTTTCAGGACAGGCGTATTCGAGGATGGGGTGTACATAACACAGGTGTGCCTGAAGAGGAATATGATCGTTACACCTAAAGCGACGCATTTTTAATGATGTAGGTTGTAAATATACAATTGTGTGAGAAAATGACGCCTTGCATTTTCAATTCGTTCACGACAGGGAAATGAACTTCTGGAAGGTGAAATCTCTCGTTAGGGTGTTGAATCTGAGTATTTTCGATTTAACAAAGTTGATAGTCAGTTTAGAATCGGAACACTGTGAACCCAGTATCTTGAAATTTTTTTCAGGGAAGAGCTGTGTAGGGACATTCCCTTGAAGAAGATAGGCGAGTTAGAATGACAAATTATCGACAAATTTGTATTTGTCAAGTTATCTTCTGCCAACAAGTATTGATGATAGCGATAAACGTTGTTCCTGTCAGTTTCATCCTTTGCGGTCACAACATGCTACTTCGCCCGATAAACGATTTTATTATCTAACGCCTTACACGGTCATGCAGATCAGTGGCAATTCTTGTCATAATAAAAGATAAGGCACTAAACATATAAAAATCACAACCATAGCAATCGTCATACAAATTTATATGTTGACTCAAAATATTACTGAGTCCAACTAAAACCCGAGACATTGAAATTTCCAACTAACTGTAAAAAAAAAGAAAAACAAAAAACTCTAAGTTAAAATTAAAGAAAAAACTTTAAAAAACAAAGCGAATAAAAAGAATAATGAACTAAAGAAAACAAATATATACAATTATTGACGAGTGAGTTTAGTATTAAAAAACTTGACGAACGAGGGAAAAAAACTACTTGCGTAACGCGTATGCCTTGCTGGTGCCTGCTGAATTTTTTATGTCGGTTGAGCTACTTGTTGCAAGAGCCGTTGGTGCGAAGGGAGGTGCCCCCGGGGGGGGGGGATTTCATGAAGCCGCAAATTTGCCAAAATACCGATACCAAATTTGAAACACAATCCATCACTGCGTGTCGAAAGAGTTTTAAGAGAAAATTATTCTATAAGAGAGCAATAAGGGACTTTGGGAAGTTTAGCCACTACCAGAACACCTCGGTATTAGACCCTTTCCTGGCGGCCCTTCTGGTCTAAAGTCGGGCCGTAATGCCAAATAGGACAAGCATATTCTACCAGCGGTCTGACAAATTTAAAAAAAAACGCAATTGGTGGGGGTTTGGGACACCATGACGAGCAAGGAGTTTTAAAGAAAGGATACCCAGGTTTGCCCGTTTGATCTTTCTGATTTGCAGTCCTCTTTGTGCAAAGCAAGTGCTCTTTTTTGTCATTTGGACAGAAAAAAACAAGCACAATTGCCAGCACTTAGTGTTTTGTACTAATTCATTTAAGATCTAGGCAGGCTGCTAGATTTGATAGTAAATCAAAAGTTTTGTGAGAGTCAATAGCTGCTAAATCAACTAATAGCCTTTCTTTTTAAGACACTTTTGGATCCGATCAAGCATTCTGATAAGGTATATAGACGTACCACGTTTAGGAAGTCGACCAAACATTGATGTTTGTCAACAGCCTCTCTTACCTACTGTAGTAGCTGTCGCAAGATGAAATATTTCGTCACTTCTGCCATGCATGGCGTTTGGGCGTCAAATCTTCCCCTTCCACTAAATTTTCATGAACTGCCACCTTCGATTTTACCCATAATTATTACGGTGGACTCTGGACTTTTAATTCAACATCGTGCATAATACAAATTAATTTAATCAAATTGTTTTGTGTTGAGTTCACCTTAGTTTTCTTTCATTGTAATCTTTGTGTCATGTTTTCTTTTCCTTTTTCAACCTTTTTGTCATGCTTAGTTGTTTATTTAGTCTTATATGAGCTCTGTTTTGTACCCATTATTTATTTACATACTTTCAGGTAATGGATATATTACAACTGGAACACTACGTGAAATCCTCGGCGCTTTGGACGATAAACTAGGACCAGACGATTTGGATGGTATCATCGCTGAAATTGATACTGATGGCTCTGGAACTGTTGACTTTGATGGTAATTTAGTCTAGTAAATTTAAATTAATTAATTGGTAACTTATATTGTGTATGGTAATTTAAGCTCAGAGGGTAGTGAAAATGAATGTGACTGCATGAGCTGGTTAAGTAAGGAAATTAAGGAGGCTAAGTTAAGAAAGGTTAAGGAAGCCTACAGACTGTGTAGGGATGTGTAGTGCACAGCCATATATATATCTTTGAAAATTAGAAAAAGTTTCGAATTGATGAAAAGGACTTCGATTTGAAGTCATGTTGTTTTTGGTAGTAGCAGTTGCCAAACTGAAAAATAAAAAGGGTGAAAAATCAATAAAAACCAACCTAAGGATACATGGCACCAAAGAGCTTAAGAAGGTGTATCACACAGTCATACATGTCTTTAAAAAAATTGAAAAAAAACTGAAACTTCCATTTGACATCATGCGGTTTTGGTAGTAGCAGAAGCTAAACTGAAAAAAAAAAATGCAATTAATCTATATGTCAACAACCTCCAGGATTACTCTTGAGTGATTTCTTAGTTGTATCTCATTTAATATAATTTGAAGTTAGCTACCAAGGCCTTTGATATGGTAGATTTGTCCAGTGTTTTCTTTGATATGAAAATATAACGCTTGCCATCATAGGCGCATTTGTCATCATGGGCACATTTGTCATCATGGGCGCTAGTAATTTTTCTGGGAGGAGGTAGGGGGGCTCCGTTGGGAATTTCTAGATAACATGTTGTTTGCCCCAGGGAGGCTTTGAAATTCAAAATTTGAGAGGACGCTTATTCATTAAGGATATTCTTAGAGACTCCTGTTAAGAAGTGGATAATACGTACGGTTTTTGTGAACTCGACCCAAAAGTTAGATTGTTATTCAAGAGTGTTTCAAGTTTTTTAAGAAACTTTTTCAGCTATTGTTCTATTTCACTAAAATTTAAGCCTTTAAAAAGCAAGTATATAGTCAGAAGTCAGCCTCGTTCAGAATTAAAAAATTAAAATAAGTTATTTCCTTCCCAGAACCAATTGTATATGCTTCTGTCAAATATGGCAGATGCTTAGGAGACTGATGACCATGTGCCTTAATCCAGCTGTCAGATTAAGATTTCAATGTTTGGCTTCCACCCAGACCTAATTTATGGGATTGCCTGCATATAAAAATATTTGTAAATTTCCAGGTTGGAATTTAACGTAGAATAGGCTTCAATGTAATGTTCAACTGGAACTTATACAACATTCATATTTTTTTTCCTTTTTCCCTATTTTGATAAAAATCTCATTGCGTTTGAAGTGTATAGCTATATCGTGAAATCAAAGTTTGGAAATTCAGGCTTTGGAATGAAAAGGACCGCTTTTACTCAAAACTATTCATGTTTGTGATATTTGAGAGAGAAATCTGATTCCCCTCTTCTGTGTTGCTATAATTCTCTTGCACCCATGGTCTTTTTTAGGACTTTCCCTATTGCTCCACCTTTACTATGGTGTCTCTTTTGAGAAGCTAGGGCCCTAGACAGTGCGAACCAAACTGGTACTAATTAAATGCACACTATCAACCGACCATATCCAGAGCTCATAACTTGCTGATTTTGCATAATTCGAAGCAGTGAGGGGTAAATGAGGATAGTTACAATTACACAAAGATTCGGATGAGTTTTGAACGAGAAAAATCTAAGTTAACTATTGACTATATATATTTGTTTGCTTAAGGAATACAAAAAAAAATTTTCTGGACTAACCCCAAAGTACCAGGTAAAAGTGAACTTCCAATTAGCAAATGATAAAGGCGCTCTTTAACTGCTATTTTGGGGCTTATATACCTTTTTTCCCCAACCACAATTTTGGGCTTTTGTACAATTATTTTATCCCACGAGTTTTCCAGCATTTGTTCTTATCTAATGTAAATTTTCTGTTTCTAGTATTCTTACAGAAGTGCTTTCCGTATTATTTTTATCTGATGCAATTGTTTGGTTTCTTCAGATTTCAAAACTAGTATTCTTAAATTATTTTAATAATATTTGACTATTTAATATAGTTGATCCGGTGTTATCCGACACTTATTATTAGTTATATTACGGTGTTATCTTGACACTTATCTTCAAAAATGCATTTTTTTTTCTTCGAGTATTCACTTGCTCAATAAGTGTATTTTTAGGGACTTCGGTCAAGAAGTGGTAATTATGAACCGTTTTTGTGAACTCAACCCAAAATTTAGGTTGTTATTCAAGAGCATTTCAGGATTTTACAAAAAAAAATCACTCAATTGTCTTATTTCACTATAATTCTTACTTTGACGCTTATCATCAAAAATACTTAATTGTCTTTTTTTCACTATAATTCCAGCTTTGTATTTCATAAGTCAGCCTCATTCAGAGTAAAAAAAAAATCAAAGCAAGTTATTTCCTATCCAGAACAAATTGAATATTCTTCTGTTAAATATTGCAAAAGTATAGAAAACTGATAAATCTTGGCTTTCAGCCAAACCCGATTTCCGGGCTTACCTGTATATAGACATCTGTAAAATCATAGATCGGAATTTAATGTATCGTAGGGTTCACCAGGAGCTTAAAAACTCATAGAACTTTTTCTTTTTTCCTTATTGAGATAAAAGTCTCATCGTATTCGAAGTGTATAGATATATCTTGAAACCACAGTTTGGAGTGCAGGCTTTTGTTTCAAAAAGACTTGTTTTTAATCAAAATTGTTCGTGTTTGTGATATTTGAGATAACTAGAATGATTTCCCTTTTCTGTATTACCTTGATGCTTATCGTACTTTTTAAAAGACTTTGTTTTCTTCCAGAATTCATGGAGATGATGACTGGAGAATAAGCAAAACACTGCTGAGACTGGGAATATTGGCTCCAAAGTAATTGCTTCTTACCAGAGGGTCAAGCTTCTATGTTTAGAAATATATAAAAAAAATCAGTCTAATGATTGATTGATATTTATAACGCCAGAACTTTCTTTACTATTTCCAATTTTAAAATAGTTTCAGTAATAAATATTTTAGTATGACGTCTGATTTTTGCTTCAGTAAGAAGGTATCTAAAAAATGATATAATCCGAACTAAAGGATGTTTCAGATTTATTTGTTTTTACATGGACATGTTTACTTTATTAAGGAGCAGCTACGCTCAGGACAAAGACTTAAGGCGTAATTTATTCAAACCTGAAAAGATTAAAGCTTGGGAAATCAGTTTTCCAAGTAAACATCAGTTTCTCCGTAAGAATAATCTTGCAAAATACACAAAGACAATTTAATGGCAGTTAATTGATAGGAGCAAATTAGTGTTGATACATGTTTTTATACAAGTTTTTTACCATTTTAATCTTTGGTTTTGTAGTGCAAATGTAACATTAAAATCAAGAACAAAAACACGTCATTCCTTAATCCGTGCTTGAATGTGTCAACTGACTTAAAAATCATGATCTTACACAGGATTATATCTATGAACCTTAATTAACTCTGAATCGACCATTCTTAATTGGGGCATAGTCAATAGTAGAGCCCTTTGGGCTGTTTGCTTGATATTTCATTACTATGGGCCTCAACGTGGCAACGCTGGTGTTGACAGTGGATTTAGTGTCCACTTAGCCTTAACATGGGCATCGAGTGCCTCATCGACACCAAATAAGAATGAGATATCTCCTTTGTTCCACTGATGATTCCGACTCTTTTTTTTTTTTTTTAAAGAATTCGGTTTTGTCAGTTAAAACTTTTATGAAATATTGTTTCCTTTGCTGCAAACGCTTATAATGGGTGAGTCGAAAACACTTTAACGTAGACAAAACCCGTCATAGCGCAGGTAAAAATGTCAAATGACGGATGGGTCTTAAAGAATCATGAAAAACGTCTGTTTTTGTATGAAATTACATCTGTGTGAACACACTCTATAATAATTATGCAAAGAATCAAATTTTTCCTAGACAGATCTACGCTAAAGCCACATTATAGTCACACCTGGGGATAATACCAAAATTACGACCATTGCACTGGCAATTTCATGACTTGGGTATTGTTTAAATCTGAAGTATAAAATCTACCGCTTGCCAATTGGTCTCTAACGTTAAGCGGCTTGAAGCTGTCTAAAAGATGCTGCTAGCAAAATCTAACAGGAAACCCTTTGAAATGTCAACAATCAACTGTGGAGAATCGAGGCGTGCGTCCTGAACATCAGATCATTTGCCCCTCTTCTTCCTGGGTTGGGTTGACAATGTATCCTAATCTTTGAACATTTTTCAACTTCTTCTTCTTCTATTTAACAGCAGGCGGGCTTTTCAGTAATACTATTTAGCCCTTTTCCTTTTGCTTCACTCTGTGGGCTACAGAGCTACTGGCTTGATTGCCTCATAAATATTAGATATTTTCAGATATCTTTCAGTAGATCTTTCGACTCTAGGAGTTCAATTATGAGATGATAGATGTCGATTTCTATGCTCCGTGTGCATGTATAGTTGGCTAGGCTCTTGACTGATGCTGAGATTTTATGGAGTTTAAAGCAATTTAATAGTTTGCAAAGCAAGGTATGTTGTGCAGACGTCAGCCTATTACATTCAATGAGGCAATGGTTAATTGTTTCATTATTCATATTACAATGCCTGCAAAGAGGGGACAGGGGAATTGAACCACTTGAATTAGAAAACTTATACGAGAATGCAATGAAAATTTAGTCCATTTCTTCCAGAACGAATTCTATGATAAATTTTAGAAAAATACTTATTGGGAAAAGGGGAAAGGATGGGATTCAACATTTTTTGTCTAAAATCTATTATGCTACTTCTTCTGCAAACGCAAAATAAACAGAGCAAAAAGTACATTTGGAATCAGCGTTTAAAGGTGCATCAAGTTATTTGTTTATTTCTTCCGTAACGAATATACAATTCCGTAGCTAATATTTCATGAACAAAATACAAGTAACAAAAGTTTTTTGAATGAAATAAAGTATAATTTTTATAAGTGTTCGGTTCAGATGTTAGTTTTTTTTGTATGTAAGGGATTTAAAAGATTTACGTCAAAAGACGTTTTAATATTACCTTTAGTTTTTTCGACGTAATACCTTAAATTAGATATTTGTTTTTACAAGACCACAATGCCTTTCTACGACGAACAAATAAACGTTGTAATGGAATATGTCTATTTATTAGACAGTGAAAACAAACCCAAAAGTCTAGATATTTTGACGGCATATACAACGATCGTCTTCAGCAGAAATTAGCAAAAGTATTTCAGCTGAAGACGATCATTATATATGCGGTCAAGCTATCCAAACTTTTGTGTAGGTTTTCACTAACTGTTAAACGGACTACTTCCCATTTCAGTGTTTTTTTTACCTTTACTTTTTACCGGGCAAAAGATTTAAACATGTGGAATTCATAGTATGTCTGGACAGCATAATTATACTTATAAATGTGATTTGTTTTGGAAATGGGTAACTAACTGTTCAGCTTCAAATCAAGACTATCCATATACTTGTTATAGTAGCCTATTTGAAATTTCTCAGGTCTTCTGATATTGGGCAAGCTTTGCCCACTTTCTTGAGAAAATTGAATAAGGGTCAACCTTTTTCCGACTGCAATAAAGTCATGTGAGGAAAATAATTTGTTCGCTTTGTGGACGGCTTTATTACTTTTATTGAGGCCGTCCACAAATTACAATTTTATCAAATAGCTTGTTTTTTTTTCTCTCCCGAAAACCCAGTAACGAATCCTAAAGCGGGGCTCCCATGGCGTCAATAAAGTTAATAAGGCTGTCCTTAAAATTATTAAACTGTTTTCCTCTTGTAAATTTACTGACTTTATGGTCGTCGATAAAAAGTTAAACTTTATTTGACCTTTTTCATACAGCCAATAGAGATCTTCCAGTAAGGGAAAATTTATGAGATTTATCAATTCAGATAAAAGACACTAATCAGACGGCCTTTCCTAAACTTTTTTCTCTAATATGAGGACCATTCAAGCAGAGAACTTGCTTATTTCACCAGTGAGAAAAAACCTTTTAATATACAGTTCCTCAAAAAGGGAAAACAAGAACACAATTGGTGTTGAAAATGCATTCAAGGGAATAGGTGAAGTGTTGTGTCGAGAGTTGGGTCCTCATTTTTATCTGTGAGCCTTCTTTAATAAATTTTAAAGTAAAAACAACAGCTAACTTAAGACTAACTTATTAAATTGAAAAAGTTATCAAAAAATAATGTCAGATAGTTTCAAGAATGAACCTGTGAATAATTCAAATTAATTGCTTCAAAAAATTTCCATAGAGTCAGTAAGATAAAATTCATATATGAGCGCGACGAACTACACGGTATGTAACTCAGCGGAATACTTTATTAACTTTATTGACGCCGTGGGAGCCCCGCTTAAATTTTGACTGGATTTTCTTTATTTCAGTCCTTCGGTTTATCCATGAACTTGTTGTAGTTTGAACGAAAATCCAACAGCTTGTCTGGTACGGACAAAATCCATACAATACATGTATCATATACTTTTTGTCTGTGTTATCAAGGATAGAACAAGAACACGGAGCATTCGGGCACGCTACTTGTTGTTTGTAGCACGATCTTGAATCCCCATGGAAATATAAATATTTAGAACATTGACTGATTTAGAAAGAAAAGAAAAAATGAAAATATTCTCAAAGTTGAGGAGTTTTGACGCATATCCAAAGACCTTAGAAGACTTTCAAGTTCAAACATACGGTGGAGCCATAAGTAAGTAATTATGTAATGGTCCAGGGTAGGGGCAAACAATTGCTTGCTAGACAAACCTTCTTTAATATTTAAAAAAGAAATGTTAGTTATTTTAACAAAAATATAAGTTAAATTTCTAGTTGAATGGTTTTTTGTTTGGTAAATTTCTAGGTGGTCTTATAATTTAGCTAGGATGAAAGTGAAAACATCATTTGATGCTTTTTATGCTCTTTCACAATTCAATAATTGTTATTTTTACAAATTGCATCTTGAGCCCTTAAGGGGACCCTGAAGGTATTTTATATGAATTATGAAAAAGCATCAAATGAAGTTTTCACTTTCATCCTAGCTAAATTAGGCCTATATGGCCCACTGTAAATTTATCGTAAACTTTACCCCCACCCCCTAATGTGCAAATATTTACCCTGAATTGGAACATACCCTGAATTGTTGATAGCAAGGTTTCAAATCACAAAAAAAATGCTATTTTTGTTGATGGCATTTGAAAAACAATAAGGAAATGGTTTGAATTGAATCAAGTATTTTGCAGGTTATGTTAGGATATAACTTCTTTGTGTGGTTACAAAAATGAAATAACTTTGGGGCCCCTTTAAGGGCTCAAGATACAATTTGCAAAAGGAGCAATTATTGAATTATGAAAGAGCTCTAAATGATGTTTTCACTTTCATCATAGCTAAATTATGGGGCCACCTAGAAATTTACCTTTTGTTCTTATGGAAAGTAATTGAGTTAGGTGAATTAAGCTTTCAGAAATGAATCTGGAACCTAATAGCCTTAATGTCCTGGGAAGAGGCTTTAAGATAGCCTACTACCTCTAAATTTATAGATAACATACATAGTGGTTTGCCTCCTCAAAAGAAACACTATAAAATTCTGAAAATAACTTTAAAGAATTATAAAACACTTAATTGGTGTGTAGGCTATTGTTGATAAAAGCTTTCACTTTCATTTGTTCCCCCCTTAATGTTCAAACATATAACCCAAATTATAAATTTTTCATTAATTTTTTCATTACTTGATGCTATCAATTTTGCTTGTTTACTAATAAATTAGTCTGAACAAGAGAATCACAAATAGAAATTTAGAGAGAGGGCTATATATTTGACCATTAGGGGAGAATAATGGCAATAAAATAAAGTGAAGTGTATTTAGGAATGATATATCTATGTATTTTTAGACATTTATAGTATTACCTTCTGAGAGTGCTAACCACTAAAATAGAACCAATTATTCAATTACTTACATAGGGACAATTTGGACTCACTATTTAATTCCATTTTTATGCTCTTTCCAAATATAATAATTCTTTCAGTTGCAAATCCAGTTTGAAACCTTAATTGGGCCCCAGTGTGACAATTCCTTGGAAATCACTTAGACACAGTGGTTTTTACATTTAATAGTCTCTTTTTCATTGACTTTTGTTTTAGAAAGCTTAAATCCCATCATTTCAGTAGGATATTAAGCTATTTCAACTCTTTTTCCTAAATTTAATGAAATAGATTTATAAATCTTTAATGCTTTATGAGTCAGGACTAAGCAAAAGTATAAAGCTCAAAACACTTTTCTTGCATCTCATTTTAGCATTAGTTAAAAATTTTTCATATATATCTAAACATATAGTTAAAATTGTATTCTTTTAGGTCAAATTGTCAATTGGGTCTATTTAGGTCAAATGGGTATATTCTATACTTTTATAAACAAAGTGGGTAGGACTGGTGAGCATTTATGGTATGTCTATCCTTTTCTTTGTCTTTGCTTAGATCTATTAGACAGCTAAGCAAGGGTTGAGTTGCATAAAGATCCAATTGAATGGAGTTGGGTTTCATGGGGGTTTATTCAGTTGCATAGGGGTTGAGTTGCATGAGGTTCAGTTGAATAGGATTGAGTTGTACAGGGGCTCACTTGCACAAGCATTGAGTTGCATAGGGTTCAGATGCATGTGGGTTCAGTTGAAATGAAACTCCTGCTTATAGATTATAACAATCTATCAAACAGTTTGTGGTAACGAACTGTAAGTAAGGAGCGACCCAGCTCAATGGTAACCGAAACTCTAGAAAACACGTTTTTGATACCAATAGATATATCAAAAGAATTAGATTTCATTGTTGTTTTCAAATATATAATTTTCATCAAGTTTAGTGCTACCCATAAAAAGTTAAGTGCCTGAGAAAATTTGGCTGATTTTCGAAAAAAGGGGGAAAGACCCCCTAAAAGTTATAAAAACTTAATTAAATTCATACCATCATATTCAGCATATCAGAAAACCCTACTGTAGAGGTTTCAAGCTCCTATCTACAAAAATGTGGAATTTTGCATTTTTTGCCAGAAGAAAGATCATGGATGCATGTTTATTTGTTTTTTTTTTTTTTTTTTTTTACAGGGGTTTTGGTATCGACCCAGTGGTACTAGAATATAGTGGGAGGGCTAATTTGAACGGAAAATAAAAGTTATATTTCTAATTACAAGTTACAAAAACATATGGTGGGCAACTAGGCCCCCTCCCACGTTTATTTTTTTCCCATAGTCACCCGATCTAAATTTTGAGATAGCCATTTTGTTTAGCATGGTCAAGAATATGATAAATATGTCTGTTAGGATGACTTAATCCCCCGAAGTATCCAGAGGAAGGACTTAAAGTTCTGAACTTTACCCAATGTTAACATATAGTACTGGTTATTGGAAAGTATACAGAAGTTTTCAGGAGGTTTTTTTTCTGTAAGTGGGAGGGAAGGATGGGTCGGGGGTTATGTTGGAGGATCTGTTCATTAAGGAAGTTTTCTTGGGGGAAGGGAAATTGCCATGAAGGGGCGCCGGACTTGCCAGCATTATTTATTGGTTATTGGGAAGTATACAACCATTTTCAGGAAGAATTTTTTCTGGAGGGGGGCTAGAGGAGGGGGTTACTCTGGAGAATATTTCCTTGGAGGATGTTTCTTTGGGGTAAGGGACATTTCTATGAAGGGGGCCTGGATTTCCAAGCATTATTTAAAACACAATCAGAAATTAAATAAAAAAAAACCAAGTTTTTTCAACTGAAATGTAAGAAGGAATATTAGAACTTAAAACAAACAGAAATTATAACTTATGTGAGGAGGTTCTCCCCCAAGTCAATACCTCGCTCTTTACGCTACAGTTTTTTTTAGTGCTTTCAAAAGAGCTATCTATTCTAATTAATAAACGTCCTTTGTGATTCAGGGGTTTGTGAATCAAAATTTTTTCTAATTTTTAACGTAAAGAGTGTGGCATTGACTAAGGGGAGAACCCCCTCATATACGTAATAACATATACATAAAAAAAAAACAATAAAAACAAGCGATAAGGCTCACTAGTAATCAAAACTTTTAAACACGGAATTTTAATGTTAATAAATGTATCAAAATAATGTGTTTATAATGCTGATTCTAAATATATAAATTTTATTAAGTTTAGTATTACTCATCAAAGGCTACGAGCCTGAGAAAATTTACTCGATTTTTTAAAGAGGGGAAACATCCCCTACAAGTGAAAGAATTTTAATGAAAATCACACCGTCAGATTCACCGTATCAGAAAACTCTATTATATAGGTTTCAAGCTCATATCTGCAAAAATCTACAACTTTGTATTTTTTGCCAGAAGATAGATATAAAAATATAGAGGTTAGTTATGTAAGTTAATTTGTAAAGACATACATTTAGCAAAAGAAAGTAAAATTTTTAGGCAAATAAAAGCTGCATTAACTAAAAAATGATCAGAAATTAAATAAAAAAAACAAGTTTTTTAAACTGAAAGTAAGGAGCGACATTAAAACTTAAAACGAACAGAAATTTTCCCGTATATAAAAGGGGCTGTCCCCTCCTCAACGCCTCACTCTTTACGCTAAAGTTTGACTCTGTCTCACAACTTTATTTTTAAAACAATAAAAAACTTTAGCGTAAAGAGCGAGGCGTTGAGTAGGGGACAGCCCCTTTCAAATATGGAATAATTTCTGTTCGTTTTAAGTTTTAATGTTGCTCCTTACTTTCAGTTTAAAAAACTTGTTTTTTTATTTAATTTCTAATAAAGCAGAATGTTGGTTTTTAAGCCAAGTTTCTGCTAGTGCCAGAATGTGCACTTTAGTTTTAAGACACAACTCACCAAGGAATTCATATGGTATGTTTACAACATACAAGGAAGTATTTACAGTCTTAAAGAACTAAACATATCTTAAAAGCCTTAAAAAATAAATAAACATAGTACCAGTACCAGTTTATACAGCTAGTACCAGAAGAGATAAAAGTGGAAGGACAGCTGTAATTCTAACTGGCATGTGTACTAATCAAGTTTTAAATAAATAAAAAACTCAGTCAGCTTAATTTAGCATTTGTTTTTTTCAGTTTTTTTTCCTTGCTACTAACTACTACTAACAACTCATCGCAGCACCAAGCTGCCTGAGGCCAACACAGCTATGCACGCTCCTCCTCCATCCCAATCAATTCAAAGCCTCCCTTTTTACACCCGCCCACAAAGTTTGCATTTCCTTTAAATCTTTCTTTATGACGTCCTCCCACCCCAGACGGGGATAACCTGCTTTCCATTTAGCCCTAAATGGTTGGCCGAAAAGAACAATCTTCGGCAATCTGTCATCCTTCATCTGCACAACATGCCCTAACCACCTCAACCTTTCTTTCATTATAGACCTAGAAAGCGGTATTGAACCACATTTTTCGTATAGCCTACTGATTGAAATACGGTCAGTCAGCTGGGTACCCAGAACAATCCTTAAGCAATTTCTCTGGGAAACATCTAGCAAATATTCGTCTACTTTTTGGAGCGTCCATGCTTCTGAGCCATATTTGACCACTGTCATCCATGTAGCTTCTAAGATTCTAATCTTGGTTTGCAGACTTATCTTACTATTCTTCCAGACTTTTTTTTAACTGTGAAAAAACACCCTGAGCCTTGGCTATTCTATTTTTAACATCTTCACTGCTCCCACCATCTCTACTAATAATACTACCAAGGTAAGTGAAGCTTCCCACCTGATCAATCCTCTCATCACCCAACGTCACCTTTTCATCTTCACTTATTCCTAGCCTTAGTGACTTAGTCTTCCTAACATTAATTTTCAAACCAATACTAGCACCCTGAACTCATAAAACCTCTAAAACTTCATTCATTTTGCTCACACTTTCATATAGGATGTTTAAATCATCAGCATAATCTATGTCCAGGAGACTTTTTCCTCTCCATTTGATTCCGTGGTCTCCCATTGCCTTTCGTGTGCTCCTTAAAACAAAAGTCCATCAAAATGAACCATATAAAGGGGGATAGAACACAACCATACTTAACTCCTGATTTAATACAAAACCAGCTGCTAACCTCATTTCCTACCTTAAGCGCAGCAGTGTTATTCTCGTACATAGCACTAATCACTTGAATGTAAATCACACTGTCAGATTCAGCGTATCAGAGAACCATAGTGTAGAGGTTTCAAGCTCCTATGTGCAAAAATGTGGAATTTTGCATTTTTGCCAGAAGAAAGATCACTGATGTGTGTTTATTTGTTTTTTTTTCCCAGGGGTGATTGTATTGAGCCAGTGGTCCTAGAATATTGTGGAAGGACTAATTCGAACACAAATTAAAAGTTGTAGTGCCCTTTTCAAGAGACCAAGAAAATGGAGGGCAATTAGGCCCCCTCCCAGTGCTTATTTTTTTCCCAAAGTCACCTGATCAAAATTTTGAGATAGCCATTTTGTTCAGCATGGGCGAAAATATAATAACTTTGTCTTTTAGGATAACTTAATCCCTCAATGTCCTCAGGGGGAGGGCTGAAAGTTATGAACTTTACCCAATGTTTGCATATAGTATTGGTTATTTGGAAGTATACAGACGTTTTCAGGGGGGGGGGATTTCTTATTGTTGTAGGGGGGGGGTCGGGGTTATGTGGGAGGATCTTTCCATGGAGGAAGTTTTCATGGGGGAGGCACATTGCTATGAAGGGGGCACCGGATTTCCCAGCATTATATTAAAAATGGTCAGAAATTAAATTAAAAAAAAGTTTTTCAACTGAAAGTAAGGAGAAACATCAAAACTTGAAACGAACAGAAATTATTACGTATATGATTGTGTTTGCCCCCTAGTCAATACCTGACTCTTTAAGCCAAAGATTTTTTAGTACCTTCATAAGAGCTATATATTCTAATTAACAGCCTTTGTGATTAAGGGGTCACTTAAAAGAATTGGAACAAAATTCGAACTTTAGCATAAAGAGCAAGGTATTGATTATGGGGCGAACCCGCTAATGTATGTATTAAAAATATATGAATATGGAAGTTCGTTATGTATCTTAATTTGTAAGTTATGTATATTTACTACTAATAAAAACGTTTGTAAATAAAATTAAACAGCTTTCAAGAAAGCCATTTAACCAAATAAAAGTAAAATTAATATGCAAATTTTGTTTTAGTTATTGATCTATGGTGAGCCAAAATCAAAACCTGCATTAATTCAAAAACGTTCAAAAATTAAATAAAAAACAATTTTTTTTTTTTTACTGAAATTAAGGAGTGACTTATTTATTTTAGACTTAAGACCATCTACCCAATTACTTGGTTTACTGCCATCACATGTATTTCTTGCAAAATTGCATCACAATGCAGTAAATTCACATTTGTTGTAAATTCATGAATATGCTTATGATTCTTCAGTATCCCATCTTCGTTAAGAAAGGGACCAGACAGGGAGCTATCACTCCCCCAACCCTGTTCAATAATAGTGTCCTGGGTGCTCAGGTAAAGTGTCTTTCTTCATGCATTCTTGGGAGAATCAATATGTCTCTTATATGTTATGATGATGAAAACTTGAATCTCAGCCATACAATCCATTGCATTGAGCAGAATTTCAAAATCCTTAAAGATGAATAATCAAAATCCGGCTGTCTTTTAATCCTGAGAGCGCATCTATCAACCACATACGTTTTTTGCTGATTTCTCATGCTGAGCATAAAATTAGCATTCCTTACACTGGAATAATAAAAAGTAAACTACATTTTAACTGTTACCTTCAAGCATCAACTTACAATGCCACAGCCCTTCCACATCTGCTTTATATTGCTCCTTTCTGGAAATTCTTTACAGTTACAGATAAAAAGCACCTACAATGAATCTTCTTCAAATTTGCTAAATATCTTTTACATTTGCCCCCTTGGACAAGAAACTGTAAAATTATTCATTTGTATAAGCTAGTTGACCCTAACGTCAATTAATAAATCTCTGTCCCATTTTCAAAGTAAGTTTAATCATCCATGGTCATCAATTTGTTCACAATTGTTTGTTTGTATTAATGTAATCTATATAGTGATTTTTTTTGTAATATATTTGGATTTTCGATGTGTGTTTGTGTTTTTTGTTTTGTTTCTCTATCTTTTTGTTACTTACTCTGTCTATGCACCTTTTTTTTTTTACGGACAATAAATGAATAATAATAATAATTATTATTATCACATTATATTTACAGTGAAGTCACATTATTCTGGATTTTAGTGTTGCTAATAGGCTATTGTGATATGGCAAGCAAACAGAAACATATTAGCCCAGTAAAGGGCATGGACAAGTGTGCAGCATGTGAACAATGGTTGTGTGATCTTGATTGTCTTGATCTTTCAGAGCCTGAATATATCTTATTAATAAAGATGACTCATCACATGGGCTGTGAGTGGAAATGCTGCATCTGCAAGGAAAACCCAAAGAGTAGTGTAGATGCTCCTGAAATAGCAAAAATTGTGGACAGTAGCATAAAGAACTCACTGAGTAGCCTAGACAACACAGTTAAGAACTTGGAGTCAAAAATCAACAAAGCAGTTAAGACCCTTTTTCCAATTTAAAAGCTGAAATTGATACTAAATTTACAAGCCTTGAAGAAAGAATCTGCTCTTTGGAGAGGTCCTCAGGTGTTGCACAGACAAGCAAGTGCTGAAAGACCAAGTTACAGCTGAGGCAACTGCTCTGGGGGAAGCCCTCAATAAAATTTTGAAAGCCAGGTAAAGACTCTAATCTTTGAAGACCATGATAGACAAAAAAGAAGACTAAATATAGTGGTCTTTGCAATTAATACCCAAACAGATGATGCACAGTTTGTCCATGAATATCTAGCTAACAATTACAATCTACTTAGTGTTCCCATATCAAATGTCCACCATCTAGTGAATCCAAAGGGTTCTGGAACCCCAAACCCTCTGCACCCACCACTAATTATGTTCTCTTTCCATGACTTCAAGACCAAAAAATTGATTCTCCAGAAATCATTGGAGACAAAAGGGAAAGTACAGTTCAGAAATGATGTATCAAAAAAGAACTGAGAAAAAAGACAGAAATTATATGAGGAATTGCACAGAGGACAAGCAGGTGGTGAAATCAACTTAGTGATTAAAGGCAACAAGATTGTCCCAAAAAATTCTAAGAGCATGCAGTCTTCCCAGGGTTGCAGTTAATAGAGATGAAGAGAAAATTGCTGCTAGCCATACCCATATATATAGTACTGTTTGTAAAGATTATAGTTTAAACCTGTTAAAATTAAGCCCCACATTTACAACAGATGATGATAAGTCATTTACCAATGTGATATCAAGTGTTAGTAGCAGAAAATCTTCAAGTAACAAAGGTCCTTCTACCTTTGTTAATTGTTTAAATGCTATGTCATCATTAGGCTACTGTAGCAAGTCCATACCAACTTCTAATTCCTCATCAGCTTCCTGTTTCTCTAGTACTCTGGAATCATTAAATCATGTAAGCCCTGAACATAAAAGTTTTTGTAGTGCCAACTCTGTATTGACAACATGTACTACACCCAAATGTCCTGTGGAGCCTGGTAGCTGTCTCTCTGTATTGTTTACCAATTGTGATTCACTCTCTAATAAAATGACATAACTATGTGCTCTTGTGACTAAAACAGCAGACATTATTGTACTTTGTGAAGTCAAGACTAAACATTCATCTATAAATTTAACTGATGATCAGATTGTGTTTAATTGTGTTGAAATCAAAGTGACTTACATTTTTCAACCTTGGGTTGAACAAATATGGTTAAAAATCTGCATCCCAGGCATCCCTGTGACTTTTGCATGTGTTTATTACAGCCCCAATTCACCTATTAGAGATGAGTCATTGCTTGCTATTACAAAATCAATAAACCAACTAATCAACTTTTCAATGCATATGATAGTTACAGCAGATTTCAATTTACCAAATATAGCCTACAGTGTCTAAAAGTTGGAGGATTCTTTAAGTCTGAGACATAATTTTTTTGAGATGATTCTCTCCGTAGGTGTTTATATGAAAATAATTTGTGCCAGGTGGTTAACTTCAATACAAGATACCAAGCAAACCAGGAACCATCCCTCTTAGATTTACTTATAGTGGATGATATAGATGATGTTTTATCAGTTAAAGATTTACTACCACTTAGGCATAGTGATCAAATGTGCATCCTTAGTACACATCGTTTGCTTCCACATGGGAAACATAAATTTAAAAGACATGTGTTTGTGGACTAACTTAAAGTAACTAATGAATTAACAAACTCTGACTGGTCTTTCATTGTAAAACAAGATATTGGTAGTGCATGGAGTGAAATGAGATCTTTATTGCTAGAAGCAGTCGAAATACATAAAACAGTGATATTTGTGAAAAAAAAAAACAAGAACGCCTCAATTTATTTACCAAGATATATGCAAAGCTACCAAAAAAAGAAGAAGAGAACAGGGACAATTTACAAAGAATCTTTATGCCCAGATAAACTAGAAGAGTTCAAACAAGCTAGAAATCAGATATTCGACAAGAAAAGTAACTGCAGAATACAAAGATTTTTTGGCAACAGAGACAAAAGAAATATCCAAAAAAAAAAATTGTATATAGCATCAGAGAAAAAACCAGGTAGAAACTCAGTAACCCATTTAGCATATCAAGGTCAATTGATTACCAACTCTAAGAACATAGCAAATCTACTAAGTGAACAGTTCAAGTCACTATTCATAACCCCAGATGATAAAACTCTACCAGAAGAGCCTAATAACCAAATTGATAACCCTATGCCACCCCTTAGTCTTGATTCTGGGTTATTCTATAACCATTTAAAAAATTTGGATCAAAATAAGTCAACAGGCCCTGAAGGAATTTCCCCTTGACTTATGTAAGAAGCATGTTCAGTTTTTGCTGAACCACTAAATAAGCTATTCCAAAAATCACCAGACACCTGAGTAGTACCAGACGCTGGAGACTGGCACATATTACACCTATTCTCAAAAGGGGTATTTGGCTGAGAACTATATACCTATTAGTATAACATCAGCTGTGGGTAAAGTATTGGAAAGTCTTGTGTATTCAGCTAGAATTAAGCACCTTGATTATAATGAGCTACTTACCTCAAATCAGTATGGCTTTAGAAAGAGAAAATAAACTGAAACTAACCTCTAGATGCTTACGAATATGTAATTGAACTTATTGATTAAGGAGTGGTTATAGATGTGCTTCTTGACTTAGCCAAGGCATTTGATGAAGTGTGTCCCAAAAGACTGAAAATGAAGCTGCATGCTATTGGTATTAACTCAGTTGCAAACAACTGGATAATGGCCTTCTTGACAAATAGGAAGCAAGTGGTCAAGGTTCATTGTGATAGAGCCTAGCCTTTCTTTTCAAAAACTGCAGCATTCAACACTGGAGTTCCACAAGGTACTGTGGTTGGGCCAATGTTGTTCAATATCTATATTAATGATGCCCCACATGTTGTTCCAAATAAGCTGAGCCTAAATAAGCACAGACTACAGTAATGACCAGTCTGAGTGTAAATTTGCGCTATCTTGTGAAAAACTAGGTTCATGTATAGACAAAATTCGACACTTAGGCTTACCTTGCATTATAGCCAGTGACTTTAATTGTAATCTGTCAGAGCCGAATTCTCAAGCTTCACCGCGTGCAACACTAGTTAAGGGCTTATTTAGTGATTTCTTGTGTGTTTTAGATAAATCGTCCGATTTTACGTATGTTCACACGTCCTCGCGAACTTCCCACCTGGACCACGTTGTAGTAATGTCAGATTTGCGAGCGGATATAGTAAAGGTTGTGTTTGATTATCAGTTGTCTGATCATCTTCCGATAACTTGCTCTGTCGTTATGCCATCTTCTGGTCACCAAATCAAACCTCTTGCTCCTTCAGCACCTCGACACCATCGTAACTGGTCGAAAATTGATCAAGCCTTATTCATTGAGTTGGTAGATTCAGTCCTGAATAAAATCAGCATCCCAGTTCATCTCCTTCAGATGTCACTCCAGTTACCTCAAAAAGAGGTTTCGATTTGTTTAGATATATATTGTGCAGAAATCTGCCATGCTCTCCGCTTCACAGAAAAACAAGTTGTTCCTTTGCAACGAATTCGTAAAGGAATCATTCCCGGGTGATTGTCAAATCCAGATCTCGTCATTTCATGTAGTCAAGCAAAATTTTGGTTTTCAGTATGGAAAGAGTGCGGACGTCCGAATATGGGTCTTGTGAACAGCATACGGATTTTCACAAAGCAAAAGTTTTCTAAGGCCCTGGCTCGGCATCGGGAAAGTCTATTCAATCATTATTCTGCCCATGCCAAACAAGATAGAAATATGATCTTCAAGTTTGTCTCTGGTTCTGCAAAAAATTCTTCTTTACCATCCCCAGCCGACATCCCTGAAGATGAATGGTATGCCCATTACGAATCCGAGTTCTCTGCTCCTGACCCCTCCATCGAACAACCTTACGAGGCTGCCTTGGATCAGTTTCTATCTTCTCATCCCGATGAAGATTTTATCGTCAGTACCCGCTCTGTTGAAGATGCCATCTGTAGACTCAAATGGAAAGGCTCATCAGGCATTGACAAAGCTAGTGCGATCTACTTGAAATACGGAGGTATACTTCTCACGGCGCATCGCTCTCTGCTCATGCAGATGATTTTTTTTCAATGAATTGTTCCTGTCTCTTTCTGTATCGAAGATCTAACTCCCATTGCTAAAAGGGGAAAATCTGAAACTCAATGTACAGCATTCCGTCCGTTAGCTGTAGCTACGTCACTGTGCAAGCTCTTCGAGTTGCTGTTTATACAGGAACTCGAAAAAGTATGCTACACTCCTCAGCATCAGTTCGGCTTCAAGCGAGGAACTGGATGTTCTGATGCCTTAACAGTCGTTGCTAATGTCTTGATAGATGCCGAATCTTCTGGAGAGAGCATTTCTTTGGCAGGACACGATATTAGACGTGCTTTCGACTCTCTAATCCATGCTGCGATGCTTTTGAAGGCCAGGAAACGTGGGTTGAATCTAGCTGTCATTCATTCTCTCAGGAATCTGTATTCTAGATTACGGATCCGACTGAAGCTACCTCCTGACAAGGGTTTGACCCCGATTCCGCGAACCCGACTAGTTCCAGTCAAGAAAAGAGCGCGTCAAGGCGCAGTCACCTCTCCCAACCTTTTCAATAACTGTGTCCTTGATGCACAAGATCAATGTCCATCTTCGCTTATTCTGTCATCTGCTAACTTGTCTTTGGTATGTTACGCGGACGACATCCTGAATCTTAGCCGAACCCGTCAGCGGGCAATTGATATCTTCGAAATCCTTGAAGCCGAATATCTTAAAGTTGGACTTCAAAAGTTAGGTTAAAGTTAGGTTAGGTCGTCCTATTCAATTGGAAAACTAATTTTTTTGTTCCTACCATTGCCCTTGGTTCTAGCTCTGTCCAGCCAGTGGATCACCTCATTTATCTAGGTTTACCCATAGGTTCGCCTATCCGTCACACCCGAAAACTTCTCCTCGAACAGCTTAAACGACGAATTTCAGCGTCTTACGCTTCAGTTGTATCGTGCAAACTCCGATTCAACCGGCTGGTTCTAGCAAGCTTGTATAACACCATCGCTCTTCCTCACATTTATATGCCACGCCCTTCTGGGAACTTCTCACTAAAACTGACCAGAATATAATCAGAGCCATGTATTTTCGTTTTGCGAAGTATTTGCTTCGTCTACCTCCGTGGTATAGGAATTCGCATGTAATTGAAAATTTTAAAGTCGCAGACCCTGGCGTCGCCGTCGCTAGACGAATAGCGAAGCATAATAGAAAAATAAGCCGAAATATACACGAATGGTCCCATCTTCTCATTCAGTGAATCAGTGATTCGTTTTCTTTGTTGGTTCAGTTTGTTATAGTTTGTGTCTTCTTTTTTTTTCTTTTTTTTTTAAGTGCTCCGTCTTGTTGTATTTTTTTGACGGGTTTTTCAATAAATAAATAAATAAATATATGCTGATGATTCTAAAATAATTGGCCCAGTAAATGCAGACACCACCTTACAAGCTGATATTGTCTCTTTCTCTAAATAGGCAGAGAGTTGGCGCCTTGAACTAAATATCAAAAAGTGCAGAACTATGTATTTTAGGAAAACCAACCCTAGTCATCTGTACAATGTACATTCAACTAATGCACAACCCCAACCCATTTCAGCTGCAACTGAAGATAGAGATCTTGGGCTGATTATTGATAACAAGTTGAAATTCACATCCCATACAGGAATGATTGCTGGTAAAACATCACAAAGACTAGGGTTAATAAAACAGACAATCTCCTCCAGAGCTCCACAGACCATGCTAAAATTGTACAAAGCTCTTGTTCAGCCTGTCGTAGAATGTGGAATGACTGTTGCATCCCCTATCAACAAAGATGGTGTAGCTACCCTTGAATCCATTCAACAAAAGGCCACAAAATGTATAGAAGGGTGCAGAGGTCCGGGTTACCTGGCAAGATTACAAAACTTAAGTTACCTTCACTAGTTTATAGAAGACAGAGGGGAGACATGATTATGAATAAGAAATTATTAACCAGCAAAAACCCTCCTTCTTACCTCCAACTAGAAACTCTGCAGAGGACTAGAGGCCACTCATTGAAATTGTTCCAGAAGAGAGCCCAGACTCGTACAGTCTCTCGTACAGTCAATTCTTCTCCAAGAATTGTGTCATTCTGGAATTCTTTAACTGATGAGGCAGTAACAGCCCCTACCACCAATGCTTTCAAATCTGGAATTGATCATGGTTGGCTGAATGAACCATCGAAAACAAAATGAGATTCTGTCAATTGGAATCATTGCCATCACTCACCAACAACATCAAGGATTTACCTTCGTTGCTGGACAATGCAATTTAAGGTAAATGCATGACATTTACTGTGAGCACACATGCATCTTTTGCCCAGTTTACAAACATTCATATGTATATTTTGCACATCAGTGTTAGCACTATGAGGGAACTGTCTAATTTCATTTAAATCTGATTGTAAAGTCTTCAACAGCTACAAAAACTTTACAATATTTCTGCATTTGTTTTCTAACATTCTTGTCATAAACTTTTGCCATTTGAATCCAGAGTAGAATCTTCCAACATGGACCTTTTAATTCCCATTGGAGTTATTGAAGTTGTCAGACTTGATTTATCACCACTCTGATTTCCACCAATGGTTTTTACTTTCTTGTCACTCTTTATTCCCATTCGCATGGGCAACTACGGCATATCAAATTCCTAAAAAAGGCACATCAATTTCATTAAGGATCAGTGTTTGTCTGTGTGGTTCAAACTTGCTTTATTTTTAAATGGTTCATTGTGACTTTGTCTTGCCTTGGTTATTATTTATCAGCTCATTTCACTGACCACTATTAGCTTACTGGATTAATAATATTAGCAGAATGAATACATTGTACAACCAATAATCTTAAGGTTCTGAAACTGCTTGTTTAATCATCCATCATCTAACAAGCATCTAATCACTAAGATCTTTACAGTTCAAAGACTAAATGAAGATTGAAATAAATACGGTACTCTATTTAAATCCAAGAAATTTTATTAGCTTAAACTCTAATTTTAGTTTTAGTGATTGGTGCTATTATTATGTTCGCTCTACTCTTTGTTGAAATCCAATAATTTATATTAAGGTATGCTTTAATTCTATTTTCATTAGTTATTGCTATTATTATCCTTGCTCAACTCTTTGTTGAAATCCAAAAACCTTTATTAAGATGTATTCTAATTTTAGTTTCAGTTGTCAGTGCTATTGTGATGTTTACTCTACTTTTTTTGGAAATTCAAGAATTTACATCAGTTCATCAACAAGAAGAGTTATTTGTTGACACAACAAGAGGTCAAAGAATGAAAATACATTTTGATGTCACTTTCCCAAAGATATCCTGCTCTTGTAAGTAGCTTCTGATTATGTACCCTTTTAGTACTGTTGAATAACAAAAGGACCAAATAAAAACCACATAACTAATTCTTATATTCTATAGATGTATATATATATATATATATATATATATATATATATATATATATATATATATATATGTATATATGTATATATAGATAGATATAGTACCTGGGAGCTCAGGTTCCAGCACTTTGTATGCAGCAGGCTTGTATATATTTGACTATCTAATTATGCGTTAGCCTAATCATTGTGTTAGTTTTTAGTTTTAAGCCATGAGGTGTCAAATCAGTAATTTCAATTGAATTGAAAAATTCTGTTGCATCCATTTTATAGGATTTGTTTTCTCCTGGGATTTGTTGCGATTTTCACTGTTACTTTGCTTCAAACTGCAGATTTTGTTTACAATTTTATGTAATCATCCTTATCGCTTTTCTTCTAACCATAGATCTCCTTGTCAATCATTTTCAATTGGATATTTCATCTGGAAAAATAACACAAAATTTCACATTTTGGTAGATAGGAGCTTGAAACTTCAACACTAGTGTCCTCTGATATGTTGAATCTGATGGTGTGATTTTCATATTTGGATATTACTGGGGGAAATTCTTTTTGTTCTTATAATTTTAAAAGAGAAAAAAGAGCTATTTTGCCATGAAGATTGTTATATTTAATGTTAACTTGATAATATGTTATTGCTTGATAGTAATGTTAACTATATTTAATGTTAATGTCTTACCTAAATAACACAAGAGAACATATTTTTTAAATTCCTACTCCTTTTTCCTCTCAAGTTCGTTGTATTTAGTTGAAACTTTCAGAATTTGATCAGGCAATGAAAAAGTGCATAACGGTAAAAATTATAGGAATAAATACCAGTTTAATTGAAAATAGTAAAACAATTTTCAATTATTGGTTTAGAGAGAGTTGCAGGAAAAAATATAGAGGAAAATGAAAAAGTTTGTGATACCTTGGATGTGAAGGAAGATTTGTTTTGTGAGGAGGAATTAGCAACAGTACTAAAAGGATTAAAGAATAATAAGGCTCCAGGTGCTGATAGAGTGGTAAATGAGTTTCTTAAATATGGTGGCTCTGAGGTTAGAAATAAGTTATTGAAGATTATGAATATGATTTTTGAAAAAGTGGAAGTACCTAACGATTTTTAGGAAAACCTTAATTAAGCCACTTTATAAGAAAGGTGATAAAAGTGGGTGTGGTAATTATCGAGGCATTAGTCTGGTCTCTGTAGGTAGTAAATTACTTAGTAATATGATACTTTTTAGACTGAAAGATGCCGTAGACAAAGTTTTAAGAGAAGAACAATGTGGTTTTAGAAAAGGCAGAGGATGTGTTGACCAAATTTTCACTCTTAGGCTAATAATTGAGAAGTGCCTGAGTTGTTAAAGATCTTTGGTCCTTAGTTTTATCTATTATGAGTAAGTGTACGGTTATGTTGATAGAAGTGCTTTTCTAAATGTTTTATCACTGTATGTTGGGCCAGAAAAATACATTCAAGTAATCAGTGCTATGTGCGAGAATAACACAGTTGCAATTAAGGAAATAAGGTTAGCAGCTGATTTTATATTAAATCTGGAGTTAATCAGGATTCTGTTCTATCCCTCTTTATATGGATTATTTTGATTGACTTTGTCTTAAGGAGCACAAGAATGGCAATGGGAGACCACGGAATCAAATGGGGAGGAAAAAGTCTCCTGGACTTGGATTATGCTAATGATTTAAGCATCCTAGATGAAATTGTGAACAAAATGAATGAAGTTTTAGAGGTTTTGCGAGTTCAGGGTGCTAGAATTGGTTTGAAAATTAATGTTAGGAGGACTAAGTCACTAAGGCTAGGAATAAGTGAAGATGAAAAGGTTACGTTGGGTAATGAAAAGATTGATCAGGTGGGCAGCTTCACTTACCTTGGTAGTATTAGTAAAGATGGTGGGAGCAGTGAAGATGTTGATGTTAAAAGTAGAACAGCCAAGGCTCAGGGTGTTTTTTCACAGTTGAAAAAAGTCTGGAAGAATAGGAGGATAAGTCTGGTAACCAGGATTAGAATAGTAGAAGCTACAGTGATGACAGTGGTCGAATATGGCTCTGAATCATGGACGCTCTGAAAAGCGGATGAAGATTTGCTAGATGTTTTCCAGAGAAATTGCTTAAGGATTGTTCTGGGTACCCGGCTGACTGACCGTATTTCAAACAATAGGATATACGAAAAATAAGGCTCAATACCGCTCTCTAGGGCTATAACGAAAGAAAGGTTGAGGTGGTTAGGGCACGTTGTGTGGATGAAGGATGACAGATTGCCGAAGATTGTTCTTTTCGGCCAACCATCTAGGGCTAAATGGAAAGCAGGTTGTCTTTATCTGGGGTGGGAAGACGTCATAGAGAAAGCTTTAAAGGAAACGCGAGCCTCATGAGCGGGAGTAAATAGGGTCGATTTAAATAGATTTGTATGGGAGAGGGGCATGCATATATGTCTTGGCCTTATTCAGCTTGGTTCTGTAGTGAGTTGTTAGTAGTAGTAGTAGTAATACTGAATTTACCAACTGTCAGTTAACTAATTGATTTGAGTACTTCTTACCTTTCCTGAACACAAACAAACCATCATTTTTTAAAAACCAATATCAGCAAGTCACCTCCCATTTGAATTTGTAATGTCTATGTCGAAAAGGAAAACAAAGTACTTTTCTTTTTCAAAGAGATCATGGTAATGAACTTTAAGTAAGGAGCAATTCGGCCCAAGAGTAATGAACAATTTAAAAAAAAGAATTTTGATAACAATTGATGTTTCAAAAGAATTGACTTTTTATGGTGATTCTATACATATAAAATTCTTGAAGTTTAATGTTACTCATCAAAAGCTACGAGCCTGATATTATTTGCTTGATTTTTGAAAACGGGGGGAAAGACCCCCAAAAAGTCAAATAATCTTAATGAAAATCAAAATATCAGATTCGGCATATTCGAGAACCATACTGTAGAGGTTTTAAGCTCCTATCTACAAAATGTGGACTTCTTTAATTTTTGCCAGAAAAAAGACCACAGATGTTTGTTTATTTGCTGTTTTTTTCCCATGGGTGGTCATATCGAACCAACGGTCATAGAAAATCAGGAGAGGACTCATTCAGACATAACTTACAAGTTTTAGTGTCCTTTTTCAGCGGCTTAAAAGATTGTAGGGCAAATAGCCCTCTCCAATGCCCTTTTCCCCTCAAAGGCATCAGCTCACAGTTTTGAGATAGCCGTTTTGTTCTGCATAGTTGAAAAATCCAATAACTATGGCTTTGATGATTTCATGACCCTCTGCAACCCTTGGGGAAACGGATGTAAGTTATGCAGTTTGCCCATTGTTTGAATATAGTATTTGTTATTCGGAAATATAGATAATTTTTTCGGGGGTTAGTTTTCTTTGGGGAGGGGGATTTTACACGTGTAGAATTTTCCATTCATAGATTTTCCGACAAGATTTCAAAAACCCTTGAAAATTAAAAAAAAAGGTTTTCAAAAAAAAGTAAGGAGTAATATTAAAACTTAAAATGAGTAGAAACTAGTCTGTATGTGAGGAGGGCTGCCGATCCTCTTCCCCTCGGTCCTTGCGCTAAAATTTGACTTTTTCCCAATTCTTAAAGACGACCGTGAAACAGAAGGACCGTTGAATTAGATTAAGAAGCTTTTTAAAGCACAAAAAAAACTTTAGCTGAACGAACAAGGCATATGCGAGGAGACAACCCCCCTCATGTACGGAATAATTTCTGTTCATTTTAAGTTTTAATGTTGCTCTAAATATTGCTTCGAGTGATCTAACGAAGTCAACATTATATCAACATTTTGAAACCAAACGTTCGCCATGCTGACAGAGAATTAAATAAACGTCAAAATGTCTTGTCGTGTCGACAAAAATGCGAGTTCAAAAGCGTCTTAAGAATATTAGTAGAGGAGGGTATGATAAGACGGGACGTACATACGTGGCTACTTACGTAGGATGTAAGTAGGACGGGACGTAAGTAGGTGGACGGACGTAAGTAAGTAAGAAAGTACTTTCTTTGATGGCCCCGATTTCTTTGTATTTATGAAAGGCTGAGTATTAAAGTGAAGCATTTTGGTTTTTATTATTCTCACAGTACAAGTATTCGCAATAGCTTCATAAGTAGGTAAAGTGTTTCAGCAATAAACGAAAAAGATTCGAAAGTATGCAATTGTTTTCTTCATAAGACAGTGAGAAATTTTAAGTTTTCTCGTTTTTACAGTTGTTTTTCTTCTCAGTAATGACGTCTATTTTATGACCGAAATTATTTGAGAAAAAAATGTTCTGTTTAGTTTTATGAAAAGAGTCTTCATTGTGTTGCGGGAGCAACACTATGTTCCTTTATGCTGCCCATTTTAGTTGTTTCTTTGAGCCATGTTTCTGCTTTCGAGTGGAAAGCTCCCTTCAATCAGGCAAGCTAGCAGACAGTAGTTTCAAATTGAATTTAGAAGTTTTCTGAAAGGGCTTAATGTGTGTGATTGTTTCCTGGTTCCACTGCCAAACTATTTTCTTCGAACAATGAATAGTAAAATTTGAGGCCCAAAAAGAAGCATTTTGCCACGGGTTCGAAAGTATTATCGTCTACTTGTACTTTACAGTCGGTAATTTCCCTTAAGTTGGCTATTAGATCTTTTATCTTTGGGTCTGAGGCATAGGAACGGTGTCACTTGGGCGTCCAAAAATTTAATATTTCTCACAGCTAAAAAATGGTGGTCCCTCCTTCACCCCTGTCCTTTCAAATTCTCCAGATTTCTCTCATTTAATCTAGAGATTTCATGATGCTGGTAAGTCCAATATTAAACTACACTATCTCCGAATATAACTCAAATTTAATCATGTGGGTAAATATAAAATAAAACTTTTTCAAACGATTCTGACGATTCACAAAAATTTGGGGTCGGCGAAATGTTTTTTTTTTCGATTTTTAAATTGAAGATACAAAAAAGGTATTTTTAAAAATTTCGGGGGAGTGTTAAGAGCACCCTTTTCCCTCCCCTCCCCTCCTCTTATTGGTGCCTCTGTAAAAGTGGTTTTCCACTTTGTATTTATAGCAGACAGAGTCGACTTGAGATATAAAAACTAACAACTTGTTTGAAATTTACCACATGTTCTCAAAAATAGTTGCGAATATTGGCAAAGAAACATGAAACATAAACTTTTTATAGCTTTATTATTTAGAATATGCTTGATTTTTAGCTTGTATTGGGACCAATGATGTGTCTTTCCAGATTGTAACTTAAAAAGAAGTTTGTATGCTCAAACTTAAAATTTTGCGTTTACTTTGGGGTAGGGGGGGGGGGGGTATAATAGACTTTTGCACTATTTCGGGATATTGTGTGATGTATAACTTTATTAAGATATAATTCAATCCATTTTGTGCGAAAACCTAAAAAAGGATTATTCTCAGTTCTTTTTTTTTTAAGTCAGGAGTCAGGACACCCTTGAACCCCCTGAAATAGAACATATTCAGTCAGTCAGGTCTACTGAATGGCTGTGGTTAGAAGACATATAGCCTGGTGGGAGTGTCAAAATATTTGTGTCAAAGCATAAATTTTATTGTGTATGAGAGGAGTTTGTAAAGTCGAATATTGAATCATGCACAAGGAAAATTTTCCAGTGTGATTTCTATCTATACCTGATAATGTTTTTGGCTGCATTGCCCTTCTTTGAGAAATCAAGGGGGCTTTCGTAGCTAAGCTACTTTTCGTGCATGTCTCCAATCTGGATGGAAGTTTGATAAAAGTTGTATATTTCAAATTAGCATAAAATTATAGCAGCCTATGTTTGCCCTGCACTCTAACATTTGAACCCGTAGAGAATTAACAGGGTAGTATCTAGCGACTTCATTTTCGGGAAAAGTAGATAATCGATGTAATTAATGTAATGTAATGTAAATAAAGCTGAAATTTCTTTTAAAAAGAGAATTTAATAGTAGTAACCATCTATTGAATTCTGCTACTCCTATGTACCAAACAGGTTTTTCTGGTAGTCCTATTCTACAGGGGCATTACACCTTTCAAAGAGATTTACGCAATACCGGTCCTATGGGTGAACATTTCTACAGGTCATTACACCTTTGCCAAGATTAACGAGTATAACTTGATTGGTGATTAGGATTTGAATAAAAGGAATAGTTACAGCGGTCCTATAGGTAAACATTTCTACAGGGCATTACACTTTTTCAAAAGAGATTTACGCAATTTCTAGTTCAAGGTATATACATGTCTTTTTTTAGTGATAAACCTGTATTTTAAAACCAGCGCGTCTTGTTTCGAGTTTTAACGGACAAGTTTCTCTGACAAAATTTACAGACCAGATTTCTAGTTCATATATTTTTTGATAACTTGATAGGTGATTTGAATAAAAGGAATTCAAATATTTTGTCTATAAAATAGAAGCTAACTCAATTTGCGAAAAGATATTCCATTTGAACAACTCTGATCTGATTGAATTGTTGCCGACAATGAGATTTAATCACTGCTAAGCCTATTGTTATTGCAAAAGGGTTACCTAATTTACTTCTTAGTGTTAAATGACAGATTTCCAAATACGATCATTTTGAAAAGCAGACAAAAAAAAATTGGACACTATAATCAGAATTATTTGATTAACATTTAAAAAGGGTAATGAGATATGTGATCTGTATAATACACGGTAACCCTTCTCAGAATTGATAGGAGGCAAGATCAAAAAAGGGGTAATTAGTGATTGGAAAATTTTTTAATGCTTTTACAATCGGAGATGTTTGTTTAACATTTGCAAAAAAGGGGGTAATGGAATTTGCGAATTGGAGGAGATGTCGTGATTATGTACAGTATAATACACAGGTGATGTTTTGGAGGATTACCAAATTGGTGATTAAGACAGGTTTTGTCTAATTCTAGCCGAAATCTCAGAATTGATAGTAAGCAAGATAAAAAAAAGGGGTAATTAGTGATTAGATAACTTTTAAACGTGAAATCTCTGAATAAAATATTTTCGGATAAATTATTTAAAAGGTATTGTTTATTTTTTTTTAATGTATTTTATAGCTATTAGCAAAACGTCTATCATAAAGAGCAAGGTATTTCGGAGAGGGCAGCTCACTTCATATACGGGGTAATTTGCATTCATCTTAGTTTTTAATGATGTTTCTTTTTTGTTATTGCGAAAGGGTTACCAAATTGGTGATTAAGACGGGCTTTGTCTAATTCTAGCCGGAAACTCAGAATTGATTGGAGGCAAGATAAAAAAAGGGGTAATTAGTGATTAGATAACTTTTTAACGTGAAATCTCTGAATAAAATATTTTTGGAGAAATTATTTAAAAGGTATAGTTTATTTTTTTAATGTATTTTATAGCTATTAGCAAAACGTCTACCATAAAGAGCAAGGTATTTCGGAGAGGGCAGCTCGCTTCATATACAGGATAATTTGCATTCATCATAGTTTTTAATGATGTTCCTTTTTTGTTATTGCTAAAGGGTTACCAAATTGGTGATTAAGACGGGCTTTGTCTAATTCTAGCCGGAAACTCAGAATTGATAGGAGGCAAGATAAAAAAAGGGGTAATTAGTGATTGGATAACTTTTTAACGTGAAATCTCTGAATAAAATATTTTTGGAGAAATTATTTAAAAGGTATAGTTTATTTGTTTTAATGTTTTTTATAGCTATTAGCAAAACGTCTAGCATAAAGAGCAAGGTATTTCGGAGAGGGCAGCTCACTTCATATAAGGGGTAATTTGCATTCATCTTAGTTTTTAATTATGTTCCTTTTTTGTTATTGCGAAAGGGTTACCAAATTGGTGATTAAGACGGGCTTTGTCTAATTCTAGCCGGAAACTCAGAATTGATAGGAGGCAAGATAAAAAAAGGGGTAATTAGTGATCAGATAACTTTTTAACGTGAAATCTCTGAATAAAATATTTTTGGAGAAATTATTTAAAAGGTATAGTTTATTTTTTTTAATGTATTTTATAGCTATTAGAAAAACGTCTAGCATAAAGAGCAAGGTATTTCGGAGAGGGCAGCTCGCTTCATATACGGGATAATTTGCTTTCATCTTAGTTTTTAATGATGTTCCTATTTCTGTTATTGCGAAAAGTTTACCAATTCATTGATTAAGACGGGCTTTGTCTAATTCTAGCCAGAAACTCAGAATTGATAGGAGGCAAGATAAAAAAAGGAGCAAATAGTGAGTGGATAATTTTTTAACGTAAAATCTCTGAATAAAATATTTTTGGAAAAATTATTTAGAAGGTATTGTTTATATATTCTAAAGATAATGACGTATAACTCTCCAGAGCATGCACTTGACGATGGCGAAATAGGGTTAAAGTAATTAACAGTTACGATCGAGGATTCCCCTCTAGTCACTGAATTGCCTTATGTTCCTAGGTACCTTTCCAGGGCATGTACTTGACGATAGAGAAAAAGACAAGAAAAGAATTTTAATAATGGATAGCTCTACCTCTCCGACGTTTTCTGTATAAAACGCAAGTGGTGCTTGAACAGTGTTGTCAATTTAAGTCTGTTTGTGTTTCTTTGGGCTGTGTGTGTCTCTTTTGGTTGTGTGTCTCTTTGGGGTGTTTTAGTCTTTTTGATCTGTTTATGTTTCTTTGGGCTGTTTGAGTCTTTTTGGTCTGTGTTTGTCTCTTTGGGCAGTTTGAATCTTTATGGTCTGTGTGTGGGTCTCTTTTGGCTGTTTGTGTTGTTTTGGGCTTCGTCCTTCTGTTTGATGTGTACGTCTCTTTGGGCCGTGTACTTCTGTTTGAGCTATTTGTGTCTCTTTGGGTCGTGTACGTCTTTTTGAGCTGTCTGTGTCTCTTTGGGCTGTTTATGTCTCCTTGGAACTGTTTGTGTTTCTTTGGGCTGTGTGTGTCTCTTTGGACGGTGTGTCTGTTTTGAGTGTGTGAGTGTGTTTGGTCTGTAGATGTCTCTTTGAGCTGTTTGAGTCTTTTAGGTCTGTGTTTGTCTCTTTGAGTTGTGTTTCTCTTTGGGCTGTCTGTGTCTCTTCGAGCTGTTTGTGTCTCTTGAGGCTGTGTGTGTCTCTTTGGGCTGTCTGTGTCTCTTTGGGCTGTTTGAGTGTTTTTGGTCTGTTTGTGTTTCTCTTTGGTTTGTTTGAGTCTTTTTGGTCTGTGTTTTTCTCTTTGGTCTGTGTGTATTTCTTTGGGCTGTGTGTGTTTATGTGGACTTTTTGCGTCTCTTTGGGCTGTGTGTCTCGTTGGACTGTTTGAGTCTTTTTGATCTGTTTGTGTCTCTTTGGGCTGTTTGAGTCTTTTTGAGCTGTGTTTGTCTCTTTGGGTTGTTTGTGTCTCTTTGGGCTGTGTGGTCTGTGTGTTCCTCTTTTGGCTGTTTGTGTCGTTTTGGGCGTTGTGTATCTCTGTTGGATGTGTGCGTCTGTTGTCTCTTTGGGCTGTGTGTCTCTTTGAGCTGTTTGAGTCTTTTTTTGGTATGTTTGTGTGTATCTTTGAGCTGTTTGACTCTTTTTGATCTGTGTTTGTCTCTTTGGGCTGTGTGTGTCTCTTTGGGCTGTGTGTGTTTCTTTGGGCTTTGTGCGTCTCTTTAGGCTGTGTGTCTCGTTGGACTGTTTGAGTCTTTTTGATCTATTTGTGTTTCTTTGGGCTGTTTGAGTCTTTTTTGGGATATGCTTGTCTCTTTGGGCTTTTGTCTCCTTGGGCTGTTTGTGTTTCTATGGGCTATGTGTGTCTCTTTGGGCTGTTTGAGTCATTTTTGTCTATGTGTCTTTATTTTGGCTGTTTGTGTCTCTTAGTGGTCGTGTGTGTCTATTTGGGCTATGTGTGTCTCTTTGGGGCGTTTGAATCTTTTGGTCTGTATGTGTCTGTATGGGCGTTTTTTTTGTTTTTCTCTTTTGGCTGTTTTTTTCTCTTTGGGCTGTGTATGTTTATTTGGGCTTTGTGTGTGTCTCTTTGGGCTATGTTTCAATACGTTTAAGCAATAAATATCTTTAAGCTTAACCCGGCTTTATTCTTTAGAATAGTTCTATTGTAAGCAAGTAACAAACTCTTTCCTGAAGTCACCTCTTGGATACACAATGCAGAAACTTTATTTAAGAAACTATGAAAAAATTGTAGGTAAGTAACAAATTCTTTCTTGAAGTCACCTCTTGGATACACGATACAGAAATTTCATTAAAGAAATTATGAAAAAATTGTAAGTAAGTAGCAAATTCTTTCTTGAATTCACCAGCTGGATAAACCAAAAGACATTTCGTTCAAGAAACTATGACAAAATTCTAAGTAAGTAACAAACTCTTTCTTGAAGTTATCTCATGGATACACAATGCAGAAATTTCATTTAAGAAATTATGAAAAAATTGTAAGCAAGTAACAAACTCTTTCATGAAGTCACCTCGTGGACATGAAAAATTGTAAGTAAGTAGCAAATTTTTTCTTGAATTCACCTGCTGGATAAACAAAAAAGACATTTCGTTCAAGTAACTATGACAAAATTCCAAGTAAGTAACAAACTCTTTATTGTTTTCATGACTTAGATACACGATGTAGAAATTTAATTCAAGAAATTATGAAAAAATTCTCAGCAAGTAACAATTTCTTTCTTGAAGTCAACTTTTGTGTAGAAATTTAATTCAAGAAATTATGAAAAAATTCTCAGTAAGTGACAATTTCTTTCTTGAAGTCAACTCTTGGATACACAATACGGAAATTTCATTGTAATTAAGTAGCAAATTCTTTCTTGATTTCACCTTTTGGATAAACAAAAAGACATTTTGTTCAAGAAATTATGACAAAATTCTAAGTAAGTAACAAACTCTTTTTTGTTTTCACGAGTTAGATATATGATGTAGAAATTAAATTCAAGAAATTATGAAAAAATTTTCAGTAAGTAACAATTTCTTTCTTGAAGTCAACTCTTGGATACACAACATGGAAATTTCATTCAAGAAATAATGAAAATATTTGTAAGTAAGTAACAAACTATTTATTGATTTCACCTCTTGGATATACAGTACAGATACTTCCTTCAAGAAATTATGAAAAAATCGCAAGTAAGTAACTTTTTTTTTCTCTTTATCACAAACAATTTTCACTTAGCTACACGATGTAGAAATTTAATTCAGGAAATTATTAAAAAATTTTCAGTAAGTAACAATTTCTTTTTTTTCAATTAGCTGCACGATGTAGAAATTTAATTCAAGAAATTATGAAAAAATTCTCAGTAAGTAACAATTTCTTTCTTGAAGTCAACTCTTGGATACACAATACGGGAATTTCATTCAAGAAATTATTAAAAAATTGTAACTAAGTAGCAAATTCTTTCTTGAATTCACTTGTTGAATAAACAAAAAGACATTCCATTCAAGATATTACGACAAAATCCTAAGTAAGTAACAAATTCTTTATTGTTTTCACGAGTTAGATTTACGATTTATAAATTAAATTCAAGATATTATGAAAAAAATCTCAGTCTAATTATAAAATTCTTTATTGAATTAAACTGTTTTATAAAAAAAAATAAAATTATCTCAATTAATTATTACAAAATTCTAACTAATTAAAAAACTCATTATGGTTTTCACGAGGTAGATATACGATGTAGAAATTAATTTCAAGAAATTATGAAAAAATTCTCAGTAAGTAACCATTTCTTTCTTGAAGTCAACTCTTGGATACACAGTACGGAAATTTCATCCAAGAAATTATGAAAATATTTGTCAGTAAGAAACAAACTCTTTATCGATTCCACCTCTTGGATATACAGTACAGACACTTCTTTCAAGAAATTAAGAAAAAAATCACAAATAACTAATATTTTTTCTCTTTATCAAAAACAATTTTCACTTGGCTACACGATGTAGAAATTTAATTAAAGGAATTATGAAAAAAATTCTCAGTAAGTAAAAATTTCCTTCTTCAAGTCAACTCTTAGATACACAATACGGAAATTTGATTCAAGAAATTCTGTAAGTATTTGTAAGTAAGTAACAAGCTCTTTATTGATTCCACCTCTTGAATATACAGTACAGATACTTCATTCAAGAAACGTGATTAAACACGTTTTGAAACTGCATGCTATTTGCTTGCCTTTACTTGGCACCTTTCCAAATGAGCGGGGATTCCCCACTGCTTCCTACACATTGCAAAAAAGTGAGCAGTACGAAAACTCCACGTTTTCAACCAGACTGGTTTTTTTTTAGACAACACGAGAGACATGTAAAGTCGACATAGCTTTATTTCATTTTTAAGGTTAAGGTTAATAATTTCTTGAATGGAATGTCTTTTTGTTTATTCAACAAGTGAATTCAAGAAAGAATTTGCTACTTAGTTACAATTTTTTCATAATTTCTTGAATGAAATTCACGTATTGTGTATCCAAGAGTTGACTTCAAGAAAGAAATTGTTACTTACTGAGAATTTTTTCATAATTTCTTGAATTAAATTTCTACATCGTGTATCCATGAGGTAACATGAGGTTGTTAACTATTTACAATTCCTTCATAATTTAATGAATGATATTTCAGTATTGCGTATCCAATAGGTGAAAACAATAAAGACTTTATTACTTACTTGCGATTTTATTATGATTTCTTGAATTAAATATCTGTATTGTGTCCAGGAAGCGAATTCAAGAAAGCTATTGTTACTAACTTACAATTTCTTCATAATTTAACGAAATGAATAAAACAATTCTAAATTAAATTTCTACATCGTGTAGCTAAGTGAAAATTGTTTGTGGTAAAGAGAAAAAAAAGTTACTTACTAGCGATTTTTTCACAATTTATTTAATGAAGTTTCTGTATTTTATATCCAGGAGGTTAAAACAATAAAGTGTGTGATTCTTAATTACATTTTTCGTCCTTATTTCTTGAATTAAATTTAAGTATTTTGAATCCAAGAGTTGACTTCAAGAACGAAATTGTTACTCACTGAGAATTTTTTCATAATTTCTTGAATTAAATTTCTACATCGTATATCTAAGTCGTGAAAACAATTAAGAGTTTGTTACTTACTTAGAATTGTGTCATAATTTCTTGAACGAAATGTCTTTTTGTTTATCCAACAGGTGAATTCAAGAAAGAATTTGCTACTTACTTACAATTTTTTCATAATTTCTTCAATGAAATTTCTGTATTGTGTATCCAAGAGGTGACTTCAAGAAAGACTTTGTTACTTACTTACAATTTTTCTTAGTCTCTTAAATGAAGTTTCTGCATTGTGTATCCAGAGGTGACTTCAGGAAGAGTTTGTTACTTGCTACAATTTTTTCATAATTTCTTAAATGAAATTTCCGTATTGTGTATTCAAGAGGTGACTTCAAAAAAAGAAATTGTTACTTACAGAGCATTTTTTCAGAATTTTTTGAATGAAATTTCTATGTTGTCTATCTAGGATATGAAAACAATAAAGAGTTCGTTACTTACTTGAAATTATATCATAATTTCTTGAACGAAATGTCATTTTTGTTTATCCAGCAGGTGAATTCAAGAAAGAAGTTGCTGCTTACTTACAATTTTTTCATAATTTCTTTGATGAACTGTCTTTTTTATTTACCCAGGAGGTGAATTCAAGAAACAAATTACTACTTACTGACAATTTTTTCATGATTTCCTTGATGAAATTTATTTATTTCGTATCCAAGAGGTATCTCAAAGAAAGACTTTCTTACTTACTTTATTACATTTTTTTTTATAGTTTCTTAGATGTAGTTTCTGAATTGTGTATACAAAAGCTGAATTCAAGATAGAGTTTGTTACTTAATTGAATATTGATCAAATTTATTATATGAAGTATCTAACGTTTGCTGAAAATAGGTGACTTATAAAAAGAGTTCGTTACTTAATATGAATTTTGTCATAATTTCTTGAATGACATTTCTTTTTTATTTATCCATGAGGTGAATTCAAGAAAGAATTTTCTACTTATTTAAAATTTTTGATAATTTCTTAAATGAAATTTCTGCATTGTGTATCCAAGAGGTGACTTCAAGAAAGAGTTTGTTACTTACTTACAATTTTTTTTATAATTTCCTTAATTAAATTTCTGTATTGTGTAACAAAGAGTTGAATTCAAGAAAGAGTTTGTTGCTTAATTACTTACTTACAATATTTTCATAATTACATATACATTAACGAATGTTTATAAACAATTTGTTGGTTTTGATACCAAGATTTTGGCAATGTTATCCCGTGTGTCTGACAATCGATGTATGAAAATTCCTTTTATTAAAACTCCGACGTTTTATTAGACATTCTAAGCGTTTGATATGCTAGTTTACTCTAAAAACAATGAACACATAACAATGTAATACATAATATATTTTTAATGAAATAATGCTATGTAGAATATTAATACAAAAAAATATATTATGATACATTATTAATATCAATGATTAACTTTGGACATTTTGAATCTGTTCCATAAAATAGTTCACCATGTTCTCTCTTGATAGTATAGCTATTGTCTTCTCTTAGTAATCAGTTAGTAATCAGTAGAATAATCATTATTCCATTTTGAGTCACACACAATTTTTACTGGTGTGTCATCAACAGGCTCAATATGCTTTTCGTCTTTGGTATTATTTGATTCATTGACTGTTTGATCAATGCCAGTAACGTTTGCTGGTGCTTTGTTTTTCATCGTTTCATCTTTATATTCCATTGTGATTTTTTCTTACAATGCCCTTTTTATTGTTCTGGCAATTTCACTGTCTATTATCACATTATTTTTACACAGGTAACAGTTTCGGCATGTAAACAAGATATGGTTTACGATATTAGTAGCAGAGTAGGCCTTTCTTTTATTGATCTTTCGTTACGATAAATAAAAGTTCAAATAGGGATAAAATCCTTTTAATAGACAGTGATGATAGAAATTCACAAAAATACCAGATATTTCGGTCACATATACAGTGACCGTCATCAGTAGTAAAACTAAAATAAAACAATTTAAAACAAAAGTTTATATACTAAATCAAATAACACTACATATTGTTTGAATCTCTAATTCTTTTCAAAGCAAAGGCGGAAGCTATCCTCTTTGAACTTCTTGGATTCGGTTCATTAGCGTTCAATTATATAACATTTGGACAAATTTCAAATACATTGGGTGAATTGAACTTTACTCTCTCAGATTTTAATAAATTATCATAGATAGAGTCCAGCCCATATTCACCTGTATCACGATTCAAAGCAATATTCTTGAATAAGATTTTCTTTATTTCAAGAATTTCACGAAAATTTTGCTTTAAACCCCGATCCCTAGATCGGGGTTTAAAGCAAATCGCCTTTGCTTTGAAAAGAATTAGAGATTCAAACAATATGTAGTGTTATTTGATTTAGTATATAAACTTTTGTTTTAAATTGTTTTATTTTAGTTTTACTACTGATGACGGTCACTGTATATGTGACCGAAATATCTGGTATTTTTGTGAATTTCTATCATCACTGTCTATTAAAAGGATTTTATCCCTATTTGAACTTTTATTTATCGTCATGGAAAGGCAGTGTGGTCTCCGAAATTATCTACTGATCTTTCGTTGAATGCTAAGACCCGAAAGGTGACGATTGGGTGTATCAGTAGGTAATGTGTTACCTGCAGCAGTAGCAAGGAGTTGCCCTCTTTCATCAAAAATTATTTTTATGTTGGCATTCTCTTTGAGTGTAATCATCTCTGGAGATCTCAATCTCGCATAACCACCAACATAAGAGTTGAATTTTTTCGGTATTCCAAAGAAATTTAATTCCTTACTGTCATGATAATGCATGCATACATTTCCAATAGTGCTACCATCTTTACTTGTTTCAAAGTTTAAATACTTTTCTTTGTCGGCATTCAATGCTACAATAACCTTGTTATGTAAACACACTTTATTAAAATGCTCCATCTTCACTTTTTTTTAAAGATATGACTTATGTGTTTATCGTTCCACTGCTTAAAAAATACTGATTTAATACATGCAATAGATTAGGTAGTGTCAATAACCGATCATAGAATATCAGTGGGAAAGTCACATCGTGTCTCCGACCAATCCCCGAGTGCATTTTTCACAACTGTAATAATATTTTTACATTTTAAGATTTGTACAGAAAGAAAAAAATAAATAGAGTTGAAGAATTTTAAAGTTTTAAAAAATTTTGTATTAAAAACTTTTATGACCTTGAATGTCCCTACTGAAAAACTAGTGATTAACAGATTCTCTCAAACCCCTTAAAGCTCTTTTAAAATGTATAAGAATTGTTTCTTTAACACAAATCCTAAATTTTATTTTTAATGGGTATCAAGTAAAGAAAAACCACACGGAATCAGGCAACAGAGTCTCTCAAACCCCTAAAAGTTATTTTAAAAGATACAAGAACTACTTATTTACAACAAAAATTTTGTTTTTAATGAGCACTAAGTGAAGAAAAACCACACAGAATCAGGCAACAGAGTATCGCAAACCCATTAAATCTATTTTAACAGATAAAAGAAATAATTATTTAACAAAAAAAATTTGTTTTTTAATTTGAATAAATTAAAGAAAAAACACACGGACTCAGGCAACAGAGTCTCTCAAACCCCGTAAAGCTCTTTTAAAAGATACAAGAACTAATGATTTACAAAAAAAATGTCTTTTTTAATGAGAAATAAGAAAATAAAAACAACACGGAATCAGGTAATAGAGTATCTCAAACCCCGTAAAGCTCTTTTAACATATAGAAGAACTACTTATTTAAAAAAAAAATTTTGTTTTTAATGGGTTTCAAGTAAAGAAAAACCACACGGAATCAGGCAACAGAGTCTCTCAAACCCCTTAAAGCTCTTTTAAAAGATACAAGAACTACTTATTTACAAAAAAAATGTCGTTTTTAATGAGCACCAAGTAAAGAAAAAACACACGGAATCAGGCAACAAAGTCTCTCAAACTCCGTAAACTTCTTCTAAAAGATACAAGAACTACTTATTTACAACAAAAATGTAGTTTTTAATGAGAACTAAGTAAAGAATAAACACACGGAATCAGGCAACAGAGTCTCTCAAACCCCTTAAAGCTCTTTTAAAAGATACAAGAACTACTTATTTAACACATAAATTTCGTTTTTAATGTGGATCAAGTAAAGAAAAACCACACGGAATCAGGCAACTGAGTCTCTCAAACCCCGTAAAGCTCTTTTAAAAGATACAAAAACTACTTATTTACAACAAAAATGTTGTTTTTAATGAGCACTAAGTAAAGAAAAACCACACGGAATCAGGCAACAGAGTCTCTCAAAACCCTTAAAGGTCTTTTAAAAGATACAATAACTACTTAATTAAAACAAAAATTTAGTTTTCAATGTGTATCAAGTAAAGAAAAACCACACGTAATCAGGCAACAGATTCTCTCAAACCCCGTAAAGCTCTTTTAACAGATACAAGAACTACTTATTTACAACAAAAATGTTGTTTTTAATGAGCACTAAGTAAAGAAAAACCACACGGAATCAGGCAACAGAGTCTCTCAAACCCGTAAAGTTATTCTAAAAGATACAAGAACTACTTATTAAAAAAAAAAATTTCGTTTTTAATGAAAAATAATTTAATAATAACCACCCTGAATCAGTCAACAGTTTCCAAGACCACTTGAATCTAATTTAAAATATAAAATAAATTATTTTTTAACACAAAAATAACGTTTTTATTGGTTACCAAGTAAAGAAAAACAATACAGACAACAGTTCAAGAGTCAATAAATCCACGTATATCAATTTTAACATATACAAGAACTAATTATTTAAAACACAAATTCCGTTTCGACTGTGCACTAAGTAAAGAAAAATCACACGGAATCAGGCAACAGAGTCTCTGAAAACCCCTTAAAGCTCTTTTAAAAGATACAATAACTACTTATTTAACACAAAAATTTCGTTTTTAATGGGCACCAAGTAAAGAAAAACCACACGGAATCAGGCAACAGAGTCTCTCAAACCCCTTAAAGCTCTTTTAACAGATACAAAAACTACTTATTTAAAACAAAAAATTCTTTTTTATTGAGCACTAAGTAAAGAAAAACCACACGGAATCAGGCAACTGAGTCTCTCAAACCCCTTAAAGCTCTTTTAAAAGATATAAAAACTACTTATTTAACACAAAATACAGGCAAGCAAATAACATGGGAATTCCTATACACGCAAGCAAATAACTGAGTTATTTTTACGTCACAATTTTCAACTTAAAACCATTCTAATTATAGCATCCCATTTCTCATACTTTAATTACTCGTTACGCTTTCTTAACCACCGGAAGTTTAACCTACGTAAATTAAGTTATAGACAATACTGGTTTAGAAAAACTGGAATAAAATAATTGATACAGTTTAAATTGCACGCTACCTTTGAATAGGCAATGTGATTATACCCACCTAACCAGATTGTACCTACCAAACCAGATTATACCTACCAGAAACGTATTTGCTATTTGTCTCCGCAAATAACATGGTATTTGCTATACGTCTCCGCAAAGTATAAGGTAAAATACTACTATTTGATTAGAAATTGATAGTTCTCGTTCACTTTTTAAGAGTCAAAAGAGATAGGAGGGCAACTAGCCTCCCTCTCCACTTCCTATTTTCCTCAAGCCCATCCGATAAGAACTTTTTGAGAGCCATTTTTTTTTAAATGGTTCAATGATCATATAGCGAAAACTCCGGGGTCGACACAATCCTTCAGGGCCCGGGTTAGGCGTTGTAAGTTTTGCCTGGGGGCATACATAGCGGTTATGGAACTGATATTCGTATAAAATTCAGAGAGGATCCATTTGATTGGAAAGTGAAAGTTCTAGTTCAGTTTTTAAGAGTCAAAAGATATCAAAGGGTAACAATCCTCCCACGCCCCCTTTTCCCCAAAAATGTATCCGATAAAAATTTTGAGATAACCTTTTTGTTAGAAATGTTCAAAAGTCAGATAAAATAACTGCGGTGTTGCCACAAACCCCCAGAGCCCGGGATCCGGCGTTGCAAGTTATGCCCTGGAGGTATATATGGTTTTAATGGAAGGGATGCTCAAATAAACTTCAGAGAGGGCTCATTTTAATGGAAATTGAAAGTTCGTGTTCAATTTTTAAGATTAAAAAGAGATCATAGGGCCCATAGCCCCCAACACCCTTTTTTCTCCAAACCTACCAGATGCAGTTTTTAAGATAGCCATTTTTTAAATAGTTCAAAGGTCAGATAATAAAAACTCCAGTGTCGACACAACCAGGGCCCGAGGGGCAGGCATTGTAAGGTATTTCCCGGGGCTGTATATGGTTCTTATGAAAGGGATGCACTTATTAACTTCAAGGAGGGCTAATTTGATTGGAAATTAAAAGTTCTAGTTCACTTACTCAGAGTAAAAAGAGATCGGAGGGCAACTAGCCCCTCCGCGGCTTTTTCTTCCCAAACCCAGCTGATATAAATTTTGAGGCGACCATTTTGTTAAAAATATTTCTAACATTATATATTAAGACCCCAGGGTCGACACAACCCCCAAGGGCCGGGGGACAGACGTTGTAAGTTATGCCCTTGGGGCATGTATGGTTCTTACAGAATGGATGCTCGTATAAACTTTAGAGAGGGCTCATTTAATTGAAAATGGAAAGTTCTAGTTCGCTTGTAAAGAGTCAAAAGAGACCGAAGGGCAATTAGCCCCTCTCCCCACGCCTTTTTTCCCAAAACCCATCAGATAAAATTTTGAGATAGCCATTAAAAAAAAGTTCAAATATGAGATAATAAAAACTCCAAGGTTGACACAAACCCATTTTTTATATTGGTATTGTTACTTTGATACCAGTTTTGATACTTTGATGAACATTTTATTCTGAAAATTGGTTCAATTTTGAAATAAGGAGTTTGGAAAAGCTTTCTGCTCAAGAATTTTTATATCCCCCAAAGCGTGTTTTTTCGTGTCATAAGACTGGGCATCTGGCCTCACAGTGCTCCAATCGGGCCCTCTACTCTCGTTGTGGACCATGCGATCACACCTCTAACAGTGCCTCTCCGTGTTCTGAAAAAATGTTCTGTGTAGAATTTTAAGTTGCCGGCCATACTTGTTACAGTGTAAAATGTCCTAATAACAACAGTCAACTAGCAAAGCCCATGGTATGACATGGATGTGTCTACTACAGAGCAAGCTGTACTTTCGTGGAATATTAATGGTGGACTTTTAGTCAAAATTCCTGTGATAAGAGGTTTGCTTTCAAATTGTGACGTATTGTGCATGAAAGAGCATTTTTTTACGAGTCATAATTTAGGCCTTCTGAAAATTGAAAATAATTTTACTAGCTATTCACTGCCTGCTAAACGATCCGCTTCGAGTGGCCGCCCCTCGGGTGGTATTGTGATGCTTGGTAGGACCTCGTGCCGGTCAAATATTTTTGATTCATGTGATTTTTTTTTCTTGCTGTAAAAGGGTATGTTATTACATATATTACATACTCTTTTACCGTGTAAAAGAGTATGTTATTGTAAATATCTATCTCCCGACAGATTACCGCAATGACCGATCGGAATTTTTATTTACTTCTGCTTGTGAGAAACTAGGGGTCTTGCCTTTCAAAGATTCGCCTGTTAGGTAAGTGTTGCATTATCATAGGAGATTTAACTGTAATTTGACTGACGCCTCGTTATTGCGTACTTTTATTTTGTTTCGTATTTTTGACGATTGGCTTAGGATATTGCCGAAAGATCTCGATTACACTTACACACACCATTCAAGTCATGTGTCGAGCCTCGACCATGCAGTTTCTTCTATAAATCTCCAAGTGTCACCTGTTCACGTCGTCACTGATTTCCAACTAACACACCGCCTTCCAATATCTGCATCTATTTATTGTCTCTCTGCTCAGTCTACTCCCACCACACAACCACATCAACCCCACGCCCAATTTTACAGGGATTGGGAAAACATCCAAGATGATCTTTTTACTGCAGTTACTAATTTTGTCCTATATTAAATTCATGTTCCGTTCCAGCTGTTCATGAAAAATCCGCAAGTTGATGCAAATGAAATACGGGTGTTGCTAGATACTATCTTGCACAAATCTGCCATGCTCTGCGATGCGCAGAAAAAGCCGCTATACCTATTAAACGTATACGTCGGGGTGTCACAAACCATTGGTCCAGTAATCCGAGCCTAATTGAAGCTTGGAGAAAATCCAAATTTTGGTACCATTTGTGGCTCCAGTGTGACCGTCCTCGCTTTGGCTGGGTTTCTGACATTCGTCTTTCTACCAAAAGAAAGTTTGCAAGAGAAATAACTATCCACGTTAATCAGAAAGCTGAAGAGACGCCCTACCAAACTTTTCTGTCCCAACCTTCCTTCTGGAGGAATGTATCAAGGGATTCTCCTATCTGCTCAGGCTATTCCTGATTCCGAGTAAAATTCATACTTCTCTTCTCCCCACCAGATGCCGCCCTACAGTACAAATATGAAGATAAGCTTGAAAATTTTCTGTCTAGTTGTCCAAACAACAATTTTGTTGTTTCGGTTGATTATTTACTGCGAGCAATCCAACGCCTAAAGCGTAAGAAATCTTTTGGCATCGATATAATGGACGCTCTTCATATTCTACATGGAAGCGAGCTGCTGGTAAACCATATTGCTCTTTTGATGCAGATGATTGTTACCCATGGAGTTTTAGCTTCTTCTTTCTCAATCGGAGATCTTACTCCAATTCCAAAGAAAGGTAAATTCGCTGCCCAGTGGTCGTCCTTCCGCCCTATAACAGTGGCTACTACCTTCTGTAAGCTTTTTCCACTTCTGTTCATTGACCATCTGAATACGAAATGCTATGTTCAACCTTACCAATTTGGATTCCAGCCACGTCTCGGTTGTGAGTAGAGATGACCCTATTGATCGTGACAGTACAAAATTCGGTTATCAAAAGAACGTATCTCCTATCAGTACACCAAATAAGGGCATAGCCTCCCTAGGGAGAAAGATTACGCAATGGGGTCAATGACCTCTTTTTCCAAGGTCGATTTATTTGATGTTTCTATGTGTAATAGCTACGGGGCGAAGGTTGTACATGCGCATTGAATTCTAACGGGGACAGTGTTATTGATCTAGGACTCTAGGGGGAAGTGAATTTCCGAGAAATTGATTGCGTAATCGAAGGGGAAGTGGATTTCCGTGAACTTGATTTACATAATCGATGGGGGAATTATTGATTCACGAGCGTGGGGAATTATGAAACAATAAGGCTTCTTTAATCTGTGATTTACATAATCGCTAGGGGAAATTATTGATTCACGAGCGTGGGAAATTATGAAACAATATGATCGTAGAGTCCCTAGGGGGAAAGATTACGTATTCGCTCAATGGCCTCTTTTTCCAAAATTGATTTATTTGCTGTTTTTCTAGGCTAACCTGCCCTGAGAACTTGATTTACATAAACACGAGGGGGCCTTATTGATTCACGAGGGGGAGAATTAGGAAACATTAAGGCTTCTTTAATCTTAGGTCTGAGGAAGGGGGGAATTAAGAAACAAACATGGCTTCATTGTTGTTTGGCTAACCTAACCTGTGAACTTGATTTACATAATTGGCGGGGAAATTATTGATTCACGAAGAGGGAATTAAGAAACATTAAGGCTTCTTTAACCTGTGATTTACATAATCGCTAGGGGACATTAGTGATTCTCGATGGGGGAATTATGATACAAACATGGCTTCATTGTTGTTTGGTTAGCTTAACCTGAGAAATTGATTTACATACTCGGCGGGGAAATTGTTGATTCTCGAAGAGGGAATTAAGAAACATTAAGGCTTCTTTAATCTTTATGCCTGTCACGAGTATCACCTGAGAAATTTTTTTACATAATCGCTAGGGGAAATTATTGATTCACGAAGGGGAGAATTAAGAAACATTAAGGCTTCTTTAATCTTTAGGTCTGAGGGATTTATTTATTATTGTTG